>NW_024098420.1:97500-360000 GCF_016545835.1 Crotalus tigris | reverse complement strand
AATTGACTAATAGCGAATTTGTCAATGCCAATGGTGTTCAAGTGGTGCTCCAGTTGTTTTGGGATTGCACCCAAGGAGCCTATACTTGGTACTACCCTTGCTTGCTTTTGCCACAGTCTTTCTATTTCTATTTGTAGGTCTTTGTATTTGTTATCTTCTCCAGTTCTTTCTCTTCTATTCTGCTGTCTCCAGGCACTGCCACGTCCACTACCAGACTTTTTGTCTTTCTTATCGACAATTGTTAAGTCTGGGGTGTTATGTTGCAGGTGCTTGTCTGTTTGAATTCTGAAGTCCCAGAGCAGTTTAATTTTATCATTTTCTATGACTTTCTCTATTTTATGATCCCACCAGTTTTTGCTTACAGGCAAATGATATTTTTTGCAGATCTTCCAATGCACCATTGTTGCTACTTTGTCATGCCGCTGCTTGTAGTCAGTCTGTGCAATCTTCTTGCAACAGCTTACCAGGTGGTCCACTGTTTCTTCAGCTTCTTTGCATAGGCGGCACTTACTGTCTGTTGCTGTCTTCTCAATTTTGACTTTGTATGCATTTGTCCTTAAGGCTTGGTCTTGTGCAGCCAGAATTATCCCTCGGTCTCTTTCTTCAATTTTCCTGCTCTTAGCCATTGCCAGGTTTTATTATTATCTGCTTTCCCAGCTATTTTTTTCATGTATTGGCCATGTAGTGCTTTGTCTTCCCATGCCTCTATTCTGTTCTTCATTTGGTCTTTCTTGTAGGCCAGTTTGGTCTCTCCAGTAGTTAGTAAGCCTTCCTGATATACTAATTTCAGTGCATCTTCATCATTGTTCTTCAGATATTCTTCCAAAGCCATTTTTTCTTCTTCAACCATCTGATGTACTTGTAGCATTCCACGCCCACCTATTTGCCTTGGTAGATAAAGTCTATCAATGTCACTGCGTGGATGAAGGGCGTGATTCATTGTCATTATTTTTCTGGTCTGCCTATCCATTGCTTTTAGTTCTGCTTGAGTCCAGTCCACTATTCCAGCTGTGTATCTAATGACTGGGATTGCCCAGGTGTTGATTGCCTTTATGGTATTTCCTCCATTGAGTTTGGACTTTAAGATCTTCTTCACTCTCTTGATGTATTCACCTCTAATCTTTTTCTTGACTTCAGTGTGCTTGATGTTGTCAGCTTGAAGGATACCCAAGTATTTGTAGTATTCTTCCTCATCCAGACTCTTAATGTTATTTTCGTGGAGCATCTTGATTCCTTCAGTTTTCACTATTTTTCCTTGTTTGATAGTAAGTGTGGCACATTTGTCCAAGCCAAACTCCATTACAATATCTTGGCTATATATACGGACAGTGTTGAGCACGATTCTATTTCAGATGATGTTTTTCCATACAGCTTCAGATCATCCATATAAAGGAGGTGGGATAGTCTGGCAGATGTTTTTGATGTTTGATCCATGTCCTGAGTTATTAGTATTGTTGACAGAGGAAACAGTGCAATAACAAATAGTAATGGTGATAATGAATCTCCTTTAAATATTCCTCTCTTGATATTAACCTCTCCCAGCCTCTCACCATTGATCTGCAACTGTGTCTTCCATTGTGCCATCGATCTTTGCACAAATTTTCTGATGTTTCTACTGACTCCTGTTATTTCTAGGCACTTTATTATCCAATCATGTGGCAGAGAGTCAAATGCCTTTTTGTAGTCAATCCATGCCACATTCAGGTTGGTCTTCCTTCTCTTGCAGTTTTCCAAGATCATTTTGTCTATTAGGAGTTGATCTTTTGTTCCTCTGCTATTGGGGCGGTTTCCTTTCTGCTCAGGTGGAAAGAGATTGTTTTCAACTAGATGCTGTTGTACTGCATCAGCTACTACACCAGTTAGTAATTTGAAAGTTGTTGGTAAGCAGGTAATTGGCCTGTAGTTACCTGGTGTTGCCCCTTTTGTTGGATTTTTCATTATTAGGTAGGTTTTCCCAGTTGTTAGCCACTTTTCAATTTCTCCTCCTGTAGTATATTGTTGAATGCTTGGCAATGAGTGGGTGTATAACAGTTAGATGTTTCAACCAAAACCCATGCAGTTCATCTTCACCTGGTGCTGACCAATTTTTGATTTTCTTTGCTCTTTTTTCTACCATTTTTGTTGTTATTACTAGTTCTTTCATTTCAACTTCTGTTTTATTTGCATCCACTTCTTTTAACCAAGCTGCATCCTTGTTGTATTTCTTTGGGTTATCCCATACCTGCTTCCAGAATTGCACTGTTTCTTCCTTGTCAGGTACTGACTGATTCCTTGCAGTTTCTCCATTGATGGATTGGTAGAAACGTTTCTGATTGGATTGAAATTGGAGGTTCTGCCTATAGTTTGCAATTCGAGCTTCATATCTACTGATTTTCCTGGCTATAGCTGTTATTTGTTGCTTTATTATTTCCAGTGCTTCCTTGATCTTCCTTGTTTCTAAGTGGTATTTCTTGATTAGGTATTCTTTGGTCTTCTTGTTCTTCAGCTTCTTTTCTTTCATCTGTTCTAGCTTGCTTGCATGTGATCTAAACTTGCTGATCTTATTTTCTAGTCTAACCTTCCATTTTTCTGGTGCACTGTTTGTTTGTTTTTCTTCTTTGTTGATTTTGCATCCCAGGTATTCTGTTATAACTGCAGCTGTGCTGTACATTATTGGTTTGTTTCTTGCAGTGAATTGGTGCTTATACTTGCTATTGCAGTATTTGCATCTTTTAATGCTTGTGCTAGCTGTTTCTTTGAAACAAGCTTCAATGCAGGCAGCCTTATTCTGTTGTTTTTGTGCTGTTCTAGATGCTCAGTTATTCTTTGTTTCAATTCTTTTATTTCTTTAGTTAGAGGGTTTTGTTCTTCCTGAGGAAGAGGTGCCTGGTTTCCAAATGAGAACAGTTGTATATCTCTACTGGATTCTTTCACTGCCAACTCCCCCTGGTTTGCCTCTACATTCTGAATTACTTCTTGTAAGGCTTTGATTTCTTTGCCCTGGGTAAACCTTTGCAGTTCGTCTAATTCTGTTTCTGTAAATACTTTATTTCGTGTTATAAATCGGCGTTGATCTGCTAGTCTCTGTTCTGTTATTTCTGATTCTGGATGTTGTTCTTTCCAGAATTGGTGCATTCGTTTTAGATATCCTCGTCTTGTTGGACTTGATCTGTAGTAACAGATCATTATTTCTTTGTTTTCCATCACTGTGTATCTGCGACGGGTAAACACCTTTTCTTCCAGTAGTTCTGCAGCTGCTGGCCCTGGTTGCTCAGCCAACAGTCCTGAGTCCTGTAACCCATTTTTCACCAGATATCCAGGAACTCCAATATCTAGCGCGGACCTTGTTAACCCGGGCGACGTCCGAGCTGGTATGGCATTCTGCAATTTACGTCTCACCATATTTTTTATGGGAGAGACACTCTTTGTCTGACTCCTCTGATGAGACCTGTCCAGTATGGTTGAACCTCTGGCATAGCTCTCATCTTCCTCAGAGTACACAAGCCCCACAACCACGTCAAGGTAGTGCCTCACTATTATTATTATTATTATTATTATTATTATTATTATTATTATTATTATTATTATTATTATCCCCTTTTGCGACCTTCTGACAAGCAAAATCAAGGGGTTGTTCACTTAACAACCGTGTTACTAACTTAACAACTGCGGTGATTCACTTAACAACGGTGTCAAGGTCACAAAAGGGGGCAAACGTCAATAACTGTCTTAGCGGCAGAAAGTTCGGGGTCAGTTGTGATCGTAAGTTGAGGACTACCTGTAACTTGAATGCTAATAGAAAAGGATTCTTGGGTTATGCTAACGTGCATCATTTGAGAGTGAGTTGATTGGGACTCGGAACTGGGAACCAGGTCACTGGGTTGCTTGATCCAGTCCGTTGCTCGCAGCTGGGTCTCTCTTGCAAGGGTGTCATTTTGGCAGCCAGGTGTGCCTTGCCCTTGTTTCTCGAAGGAGAGGTGGAGAGTGTGACTCCTAGAAGGCATGACAAGAAGCAACGGGTGGAAACTAATCAAGGAGAGAAGCAACCTAGAACTAAGGAGAAACTTCCTGACAGTGAGAACAATTAATCAGTGGAACAGCCTGCCTCCAGAAGCAGTAAATGCTCCAACACTGGAAGTTTTTAAGAAGAGACTGGACAGCCATTTGTCCGAAATGGTGTAAGGTTTCCTGCCTGAGCAGGGGGTTGGACTAGATGACCTCCAAGGTCCCTTCCAACTTTACTACTATTACTATTACTATTACTATTACTATTAATAGACGTGTACTGTGTGCACACTTGCAGGGTGGCTACACACACATGCAGCGGTCCAGTTCGCATTGGTTCGGTAGTTAATTTTTGGTTGCCCAGGCCCAGAACGGACGTCCGGAAGCTGCATCTACACACACACACACACACAGAACCGGTTGTTCACCTATTTGAATCCCGCCACTTGCGCCCCTGCCTCATTGTTGCATCCAGTGGCCAGACTTTTGCCGGTGGTGGGAGAAATCAACTTGTCTCAAATGCACTCTGCAATCTGGTAGCGTTCCCTGCGCTCAGCCGTTCAGTCTCATGACTGGCCTACTGTAAGGTGCTCCACTTGGGGCGACCCTTGAAGAGCGTTCGGAAGCTATAGCGGGTGCAGAGTGTGGCAGGGTGGGTAGTTTTTTGGGGGGGGGGGGGCTAGGAATGGCCCCTGTGACATCCACTGCTCCGTATCCTGGGTCTGCTTCCCTGGTGCAATTCATGGTGTTGGGGATCCCCTTTAAAGCCCTTCATGGCAGGGGTCCAGTTTACTTGAGGGGCCATCTCGCCCCACTGGGATTGGCCCCTACCACACGTGCCAGCCAAGGAGGCATGCCCATGGGTCCCCCCCCAGACCAATTGTTCCGGTTGGCACGGTCCAGATGGAGGGTCTTCTCTGCTGTGGCTCCTGTTCTCCGGAACTTCTTGTCCCCCCCCTCCCCATTGTGAGGTTGGCCTCAACCCTCCTATCTTAAAGGGCTTAAAGACATGGCTCTGCCAGTCAGCTTGGGGTCCCAGTGGGGGAACAGCCCATGGGAGGTGGTTGATTGAGTAACAACAGATTCCCACCTGCCCTGCCCTCCCCATGTGTCCTCGGTTTTAATGTTTAATTTTAACTGCTGATGTTTTAACTTCTCTGTAACTGTAAGCTGCCCAGAGTTGCCCTATGGTAAAATGGGTGGCCAATAAAGTTTATAAATGAAAGGAAGGGAGGGAGGGAGGGGGGAGGAAGGAAGGAAGGAAGGAAGGAAGGAAGGAAGGAAGGAAGGAAGGAAGGAAGGAAGGAAGGAAGGAAGGGAAGGGGAAGGAAGGAGGGAGGAAGGAAGGAAGGAAGGAAGGAAGGAAGGAAGGAGGAAGGAATGGAAAGGAGGGAGAGAGGAAGGAAGGAAGGAAGGAAGGAAGGAGAGGGGAATGGAAAGGAGGGAGGAAGGAAGGAGAGGGCAATGGAAAGGAGGAAGGAAGGAAGGAAGGAAGGAAGGAAGGAAGGAAGGAAGGAAGGAAGGAAGGAAGGAAGGAAGGAAGGAAGCAGAGGGCAATGGAAAGGAGGGAGGAAGGAAGGAGAGGGCAATGGAAAGGAGGGAAGAAGGAAGGAAGGAAGGAAGGAAGGAAGGAAGGAAGGAAGGAAGGAAGGAAGGAAGGAAGGAAGGAAGGAAGGAAGGAAGGAAGGAAGGATACCAGAAGAATTCAGATTCTGCTCACCTGTACGTTCCTTGCAAGTAATAATCTAGCATTGCAAGAAATGAGAGAGGCTGCAACTTGAGCAGCTGGATTCTTGCACTCAGGGTTTGTTCCTCCTCCAGCGTAGCCCTTCTCTGCCCTAAAATTGTGCAGTCCTTCCTTACTCCCTCATTGGAAGAGTTTGTCCAGACTAGTCAAACTGTGTTGTAAGGACTTCCTCAAAATTTGAGCAGGAATTGCTGTAGGACTTAACCAGAAACCTTTGCAAGTACAAAGTTGTTGTTGTTGTTGTTAATAATAATAATAATAATAATAATAATAATAATAATAATAATAAAAATAAAGTTGGAAGGGACCTTGGAGGTCATCTAGTCCAACCCCTGCTGAGGCAGGAAACCCTATGCCATTTCAGACATTGAGCCCAAAATTTCTGTTGCAAAGGGAGATCGTTGTTAGATGAGTTTTGCCCCGCTTTATGACCTTTCTCGCCACAGTTGTTAAGTGAATCCTGCAGTTGTTCAGCTGGTAACACGGTTGTTAAATGAACTCGGCTTCCCCCCTTGACTTTGTCAGAAGGTTGCCAAAGGGGATCACGTGACCCCCCCCCCACAGGACACTGCAACCGTCGTAAATATGAGTCATTTGCCAAGGGTCTGAATTTTGATCACGTGATCGTGGGGCTGCTGCCACGGTCATAAGTGTGAAAATGAACTTTTGTTGGAGGCTAAACTCCCAAAGACATGGACAGAAGCAAATATTACCTTAACACCAAAAGAAGACTCAGATTTGACACAGATAAAAAAATTACAGGCTGATATCGTTGCTAAATGTGGATGAATAAAATTTTTACCTCCACAATAGCGGAGAGACTGAAAAGATTTCTAACCCAATTTATACCCCCAGATCAAAATGGATTTCTACCAAAGAGGCAAATCAAAAATAACCCAAGAGTTATAATGGGCATATTGGGAATATTATGAAATGCATAAAACAATTGGCACTAGTATTTTTAGACGCTCAAAAGGCATTCGATAATGTTTCCTGGCAATTTATGACTCAACAACTAAAAACAATGGACTTTGGCCAAAACTTCATAAATATGAGTTTAACAATATGCCACAAACAAACAGCAAAAGTGTTTAACTTTGAGATAAGAAAAGGTACAAGACAAGGAGGTCCACTATGCCCTATGCATCTTTATCAGCTATACAGGTAGTCCTCATTTAGTGACCAGAGTCCGGATTGGCAGTTTGGTTGTAAAGTGGAGCGGTTGCTAAGCGAAACCACAGCCATATTTCCAATCTGCTTCAGTTGGTTTTGTAGACTCAGAGGGAAGGATGATTGCAAAGTTGTAACTTTTTCATCCCGGTTAGAACGGCGGACGGTCACTAAACGAAGTGATTGCTAAATGAGGACTACCTGCAAACCTCACCTTTCCTTTGGGAATTCAAGGCGGAGGGGAGGGTGGTCCCTCTTTCTGTTTCTCCCTGTGAAAAGAAGCTGGTGAGGTTGTCGGAACTAGGACAGCGATGTCCTCAAGTGTACATCGCGAAGGGTGGATGGATCCAACACCTTCCTCACATCCTAAGCCTCAGGATCGGAACTCCGCCCTTGTCGTCTCACCTGGTTTCCTTGCTTGAGCATCCCATCTTACAAGAACACAACAGTAGTGCTACGTTTAGCTCAGGATTTAGGGCGGGGGTCCCCAACCTGTGGGCTGTGGCCTGCTACCGGTCCACGGCATATTGGCCATTGGGCCACATAAGTGGCTATCCAGTGTGTGCGTGAGTGTGCACACGCCCAGCAGTACTCGTACAAGCGTCGCCATGAGCATTGCAGACGTTTCCGGCCCTACTCGTATAAGTGTCGCCACAAGCGTTGTGGGTGTTCACAGCTCCACTCACGCACGCAACAGGTGTTCATGCACATGCACGCGCGCATGCATTCACCCCACATACACATATACAACACCATTCCTTCTTTCCTCCCTCTCCCCCACTCCGGTTGGGGAACTCTGATTGAGTGCATAGGTTGTCAGCCTGGGGAATTTTAAACTGGGTGGACTTCAGCTCCCAGAATTCCACAGCCAGCGTGGCTGGTTGGGGAATTCTGGGAGTTTGACGTCCACACAGCTTAAAGTTACCCCGGCTGAGAAATAGTGTATTTCGTAAAACCAGGGCAAAATTCACTTAACAACCATCTCGTTTAGCCAGGGAAATGTTGGGCTCAGTACTGTTTGTAAGTCAAGGACTGCCTGTACTTCAAAGGCTGTGCTAGTGATGGCGAACCTTTTAGAGACCGAGTGCCCAAACTGCAACCCAAAACCCACTTATTTATCGCAAAGTGCCAGGGCCACATCAGCATTGTGGTGCCCCCGGGGGGGGGCAGGGAGGTGCCTCTGAGTGCCCCCTCTGGCACGCAAAACCCGGGGGCACAAAAATGGGCCCACCATGCTGCAAGGTGCAAAAACAGCCGTTGCCGTACTGCAGGGTGCAGATACAAGGCTGCAACATGCCAGAACGGGGCAGGGCTCGTGAGTATCACGCAGGCCCTAGCCCCGCCCTATTTGCAGCACCTGCGTGCTCGCGGCCCCGTGCGCACATGCACACATGTAAGATGCTTCACACTCCCTTTTCTTCCAGTCGACAATGGTTGGTGACCTCTGCTCTACCAGCTTTACTCAAACTTGCTAGTTGGCCGCTTCGCCTCCTTTGTGTTGGGTGGGGCTCCTGCTCCGAGCGGCAGTGGCGGCATGATGGACCTGCTGCTGGCAGCGGTGGCACGCGTGCCAACAGAGAGGGCTCTGAGTGCCGCCTCTGGCACGCGTGCCATAGGTTCCCCACCACTGGGCTATTCAATAAGTGCAGTGAGAGTCTGCGTTCTCTTTTTATAATCCCTTCGTCATCCCTTTCCTGGCTTCGCTGTTTCTTCTTCCACAGGGCTGTCAAACTCAGTTTCATTGAGGGCCGCATCAGCATTGCGGTTGCCTTCGGGGGAGGGGTGTGTGTCCAGGGTGGGTGCGCCCTACTGGGTGGGCGTGGATGGAGTGGGTGTGGCCTACTGGGTGGGTGTGGTCAGCTCTACATCGTTGGCGTCAAGGGTGCCTGTGGGGGCCTGGGCAGGAGTGGGACAGATCTGGGGGTCTCTGGCAGGAGGGGGTGGGACTGGTGCAAGTGCCAAGGCATGGTCCATTGGAGGAGCCTCACTGCCTGCTGAAACCCCTCTGCCGGAGCCCATCAAGCCGGATAGGTGACGGAGGCGAGGGCCATTTGCTGGCCACTTCCAGGCGATGGTGCATTTCTTCATTCCTCACAAAGGGGGACCCCTCCCCAGCATGCACCCAGGGGGCGGGGCCAACGCGGCAGGGGCTGGTTCCTCGCTGTTTCCGGACAGCCTTGTGGAGCTAAGACTGAATGCGTTGCAGCATAGATGGCCACCACAAAATTGTACATTGGCTCCCGGCCGGCCTGGGCCAGGGCCAGGGCCAAGGCAGCGAGGGCCGTTCCCTCACTGTTTCCAGGATGGCTTCGTGGGCCACATGAAACCACTTTGCGGGCCACATCCGCCCTCCGGGCCTTGTGTTTGACATGTCTGATCTAATCTATTCATTATATCTATCTATCTATCTATCTATCTATCTATCTATCTATCTATCTATCTATCATCTAATATATTCATTATCTCTCTATCTATCCATCATCTAATCCAGGGGTGTCAAACTCAGTTTCATTGAGGGCCACATTAGCATTGTGGTTGCCCTTGGGGGGCTGGGTGGTTGTGGCCAGGGTGGGTGCGACCTACTGGGTGGGCGTGGATGGAGTGGGTGTGGCCTTCAGGGTGGGCGTGGCCAGCTCTACATCAGTCGTGTCAAGGGTGCCCGTGGGGGCCTGGGCAGGAGTGGGACAGGTCTGAGGGTCTCTGGCAGAAGGGGGTGGGACCGGGGCAAGCGCCAAGGCGTGGTCCATTTCTTCATTCCTCACAAAGGGGGACCCCTCCCCAGCATGCACCCAGGGGGCGGGGCCGACGCGGCAGGGGCTGGTCCTCGCTGTTTCCAGACAGCCTTGTGGAGCTAAGACTGAATGCGTTTCAGCCTAGATGGCCACCACAAAATTGTACATTGGCTCCCGGCCGGCCTGGGCCAGGGCCAAGGCAGCGGGGGCCGTTCCCTCACTCTTTCCAGGATGGCTTCACAGGCCACATGAAACCACTTCGCAGGCCGCATCCGGCCCCTGGATCTTGTGTTTGACCTGTCTGTTCTTCCTCTTCTTCCTATTCCTCTCCCTTCCCCAAAGGTGTAGGTGTGCACCCTGGGGAGGAGCCGTCTGTAAATGATCATACTTTTCCCCTAAGTGATGACGAGATTTAAAAAAATCCAGTAAACGCACCTTGGGAAACTCCCAGTACCCAGGATCGTATTTGCGAGAGGTTAAAAAGTGAATTTCTAAGCTCAGCAGGAGCCCGAGAGATTGATTTCCTGGTTTGGATTAAAGTAGAAATCGAGATTGTTTGCAGTCAAGGGCTGTTAATTCGAGGGGGAAGGGGTGTTGATGAAAAGTTGAAACTATCCACCAGAGCACCAGAAGCAACGGATGGAAACTAATCAAGGAGAGAAGCAACCTGGAATTAAGGAGAAATTTCCTGACAGGGAGGACAATTAACCAGTGGAACAACCTGCCTCCAGAAGTTATGCATGCTTCATCACTGGAGGTTTTTTTTAAAAAAGAGACCAGACGATCATTTGTCTGGAATGGTAGAGGGTTTCCTGCCTGAGCAGGGGGTTGGACTAGATGACCTCCAAGGTCCCTTCCAACTCTGTTATTCTCCTCTGCTGTTCTTCAAAGCGCCTGAAGGCAGGACAAGAAGCAACGGATGGAAACTGATCAAGAAGGAGAGAAGCAACCTGGAACGAAGGAGGAATTTCCTGACAGTGAGAACAGTTAATCTGTGGGACGGCTTCCCTTCAGAGGTTGTGGGTACTCCAACGCTGGAGGTTTTCAAGAAGAGATGGGAACGGTGTAAAAGAAGACCTCCAACGTCCCTTCCAACTGTGTTATGCTGTAAATTGACAGAAAATCTAACATGGTTTAGATCAGTGGTTCTCAACCTTTTTAATGCCGCGACCCGCAACCAGTCGTAAGTCGAGGACTACTCAACCGGTCGTAAGTCGAGGACTACTCAACTAGTGCAGCACCGTTTGCAGAATGGGACTTTTGGCGGGCTCAGCAGGGCAGAGACAGCCTGGACAATTCCTATTGGCTTTTGAAAGCCAATAGAATTAGACTCTATTCAAGAGAGTCTATTCTATTGGCTTTCAAAAGCCAATAGAATAAAAGGGAGTAGCACAGCTAAGGAAAAGGGGGAAAAAAAGACGGACTGCATTGTTTGGCGACCCCCGTGAAATGGTCGTTCGACCCCAAATGGGGTCCCGACCCACAGGTAGAGAACCACTGGTTTAGATAGAAGAGAGTACTGGTAGCCCAGGAATGAACTGGGGGCTTCTTGGCTCTCTCTGAGCTTGGTGGTTTCCTTGCAGATGTTTCATGACCCAACTAGGGAACATCAATGCTAGAAGTAAATGGGGTTTCTAGGAAGAGGAGGAGGAGGAGGAGGAGGAGGAGGAGAGAAAGAGGAGGAAGAGGAAGAAAATCTGGATAGTGGATGTGGCAGTGCCTGGAGACAGCAGAATAGACGAGAAAGAACTGGAGAAGATAACAAAATACAAAGACCTCAAATAGAAACAGAAAGACTGTGGCAAAAGCAAGCAAGGGTAGTACCAATAGTCATAGGCTACTTGGGTGCAATCCCAAAACAACTGGAGCACCACTTGAACACCTTCATTGGCATTGACAAATTCGCTATTAGTCAATTGCAAAAGGTGGCCTTACTAGGAACTGCTTCCATCCTGCAACAATATCTGTAATACCGTCAAACATCCACATCTGCCTATCCCAGGTCCTTGGTAAGGACTCGGTAGGCAGGCAAAAATGCCAAACCCAGTCTGAACATCTGGCTGACTGTGCGACGATCAATAATAATAATAATAATAATAATGACCACTTGGTAAGCTGTTGCAAGAAGATTGCATAGACTGATTACAAGCAGCGACATGACAAAGTAGCAACAATGGTGCATTGGAAGATCTGCAAAAAATATCATTTGCCTGTAAGCAAAAACTGGTGGGATCATAAAATAGAGAAAGTCATAGAAAATGATAAAATTAAACTGCTCTGGGACTTCAGAATTCAAACAGACAAGCACCTGCAACATAACACCCCAGACTTAACAATTGTCGATAAGAAAGACAAAAAAGTCTGGATAGTGGACGTGGCAGTGCCTGGAGACAGCAGAATAGAAGAGAAAGAACTGGAGAAGATAACAAAATACAAAGACCTACAAATAGAAATAGAAAGACTGTGGCAAAAGCAAGCAAGGGTAGTACCAATAGTCATAGGCTCCTTGGGTGCAATCCCAAAACAACTGGAGCACCACTTGAACACCATTGGCATTGACAAATTCGCTATTAGTCAATTGCAAAAGGCGGCCTTATTAGGAACTGCTTCCATCCTGCGACGATACCTGTAATACCATCAAACATCCACATCTGCCTATCCCAGGTCCTGGGTAAGGACTCGATAGGTAGACAAAATGCCAAATCCAGTCTGAACATCTGGCTGACTGTGCGATGATTGATAATAATAATAATAATATAAGATCACATGCAAGCAAGCTAGAACAGATGAAAGAAAAGAAGCTGAAGAACAAGAAGACCAAAGAATACCTAATCAAGAAATACCACTTAGAAACAAGGAAGATCAAGGAAGCACTGGAAATAATAAAGCAACAAATAACAGCTATAGCCAGGAAAATCAGTAGATATGAAGCTCGAATTGCAAACTATAGGCAAAACCTCCAATTTCAATCCAATCAGAAACGTTTCTACCAATCCATCAATGGAGAAACTGCAAGGAATCAGTCAGTACCTGACAAGGAAGAAACAGTGCAGTTCTGGAAGCAGATATGGGATAACCCAAAGAAATACAACAAGGATGCGGCTTGGTTAAAAGAGGTGGATGCAAATAAAACAGAAGTTGAAATGAAAGAACTAGTAATAACAACAAAAATGGTAGAAAAAAGAGCAAGGAAAATCAAAAATTGGTCAGCACCAGGTGAAGATGAACTGCATGGGTTTTGGTTGAAACATCTAACTGTTATACACCCACTCATTGCCAAGCAGTTCAACAATATACTACAAGGAGGAGAAATTGAAAAGTGGCTAACAACTGGGAAAATCTACCTAATAATGAAAAATCCAGCAAAAGGGGCAACACCAGGTAACTACAGGCCAATTACCTGCTTACCAACAACTTTCAAATTACTAACTGGTGTGGTAGCTGATGCAGTACAACAGCATCTAGTTGAAAACAATCTCTTTCCACCTGAGCAGAAAGGAAACCGCCCCAATAGCAGAGGAACAAAAGATCAACTCCTAATAGACAAAATGATCTTGGAAAACTGCAAGAGAAGGAAGACCAACCTGAATGTGGCATGGATTGACTACAAAAAGGCATTTGACTCTCTGCCACATGATTGGATAATAAAGTGCCTAGAAATAACAGGAGTCAGTAGAAACATCAGAAAATTTGTGCAAAGATCGATGGCACAATGGAAGACACAGTTGCAGATCAATGGTGAGAGACTGGGAGAGGTTAATATCAAGAGAGGAATATTTCAAGGAGATTCATTATCACCATTACTATTTGTTATTGCACTGTTTCCTCTGTCAACAATACTGAATAACTCAGGACATGGCTATCAAACATCAAAAACATCTGCCAGACTATCCCACCTCCTTTACATGGATGATCTGAAGCTGTATGGAAAAACATCATCTGAAATAGAATCGCTGCTCAACACTGTCCGTATATATAGCCAAGATATTGTAATGGAGTTTGGCTTGGACAAATGTGCCACACTTACTATCAAACAAGGAAAAATAGTGAAAACTGAAGGAATCAAGATGCCCCACGAAAATAACATTAAGAGTCTGGATGAGGAAGAGTACTACAAATACTTGGGTATCCTTCAAGCTGACAACATCAAGCACACTGAAGTCAAGAAAAAGATTAGAGGTGAATACATCAAGAGAGTGAAGAAGATCTTAAAGTCCAAACTCAATGGAGGAAATACCATAAAGGCAATCAACACCTGGGCAATCCCAGTCATTAGGTACACAGCTGGAATAGTGGACTGGACTCAAGCAGAACTAAAAGCAATGGATAGGCAGACCAGAAAAATAATGACAATGAATCATGCCCTTCATCCACGCAGTGACATTGATAGACTTTATCTACCAAGGCAAATAGGTGGGCGTGGAATGCTACAAGTACATCAGATGGTTGAAGAAGAAAAAATGGCTTTGGAAGAATATCTGAAGAACAATGATGAAGATGCACTGAAATTAGTATATCAGGAAGGTTTACTAACTACTGGAGAGACCAAACTGGCCTACAAGAAAGACCAAATGAAGAACAGAATAGAGGCATGGGAAGACAAAGCACTACATGGCCAATACATTAAAAAAATAGCTGGGAAAGCAGATAATAATAAAACCTGGCAATGGCTAAGAGCAGGAAAATTGAAGAAAGAGACCGAGGGACTAATTCTGGCTGCACAAGACCAAGCCTTAAGGACAAATGCATATAAAGTCAAAATTGAGAAGACAGCAACAGACAGTAAGTGCCGCCTATGCAAAGAAGCTGAAGAAACAGTGGACCACCTGGTAAGCTGTTGCAAGAAGATTGCACAGACTGACTACAAGCAGCGGCATGACAAAGTAGCAACAATGGTGCATTGGAAGATCTGCAAAAAATATCATTTGCCTGTAAGCAAAACTGGTGGGATCATAAAATAGAGAAAGTCATAGAAAATGATAAAATTAAACTGCTCTGGGACTTCAGAATTCAAACAGACAAGCACCTGCAACATAACACCCCAGACTTAACAATTGTCGATAAGAAAGACAAAAAAGTCTGGATAGTGGACGTGGCAGTGCCTGGAGATAGCAGAATAGAAGAGAAAGAACTGGAGAAGATAACAAAATACAAAGACCTACAAATAGAAATAGAAAGACTGTGGCAAAAGCAAGCAAGGGTAGTACCAATAGTCATAGGCTCCTTGGGTGCAATCCCAAAACAACTGGAGCACCACTTGAACACCATTGGCATTGACAAATTGCTATTAGTCAATTGCAAAAGGCGGCCTTACTAGGAACTGCTTCCATCCTGCGACGATATCTGTAATACCATCAAACATCCACATCTGCCTATCCCAGGTCCTGGGTAAGGACTCGATAGGTAGACAAAATGCCAAATCCAGTCTGAACATCTGGCTGACTGTGCGATGATCCATAATAATAATATAACAACAACAACAACAACAATAATAATAATAATAAGGGGTCCTTGGTGCTCTCTGAGCTTGGTGGTTTTCTTGCAGACGTTTCATGACCAAACCATGTAACGTCGTCAGCGCCTAAGATATCTTGTTGAACTTTGTCCTAAAATGATGGGGCATTGGGACATTTGAAGTTGGGAATCCTTGCTGATGGCACAGATGGGACTTTCTGGGATCCTTCAGGACTTGCACTCCGTATACCAGGGGTCCTGGACTTACAACTTACAATCCATTTAGCAACCATTTGAAGTGGTTTAGGACCGTTTCTCACGCTGAATGACTGTTGCAGCATCTCTGTGGGTTACATGATCAAAATCTGAAGGCTCGGCAACTGGCAGGTACTTAATGAGGGTGGGTGGTCCGCGGGATCTCCTTTTGTGACCTTCTGACCAGCAAAGCCAACGGGGGAAGCCGGGTTCATTTCACGACTGTGTCACCGATTGAAAAACCGCCGCAATTCACTTCGCAAGCAAGAAAGGTCGTGAAACGGGGCAAAACCCACTCGCCCAACGTCTTCTTAGCAACAGAAATTTGTGGCCGTAAGTCGAGGACCACCTGTACTCTCAGGACGTTGCAGAGTGCTGCGACTTTTTGCCATTTCAATGGAAGGGTCTGATCCGTTAGGCGTGTTTGGGTAAAATTAAACCACGGAGTCTTGCTTCGCAAGCAACATTTTCTGATGTGTCAGCCTTGCAGACCGGGGTGTGTACAAGCTGAGCAAGTACGTGTTGCGGGTTCCTCTTCCTTCAGCCTGGGTTGTGTTACAGGGCGTTGTCCACATCCCCAACTAACACAGCCATCCCGTGAGACTTTGTTATTATTCTGTATTATTTTTTTGCTTGGCAACTGGAGTTCTCCATGTGGATTATGGAGATGTTCTGGGCTAGAATGATGACGTGTAAAACTGAGACAGAAAGGCAAACAGACCCCACCTTAATTTTGTTTACTAGTAGACAAGTTTTGCCCAATGGGGGGGTGTCATCGTTTCAGAGACACGGAAATGATCAAAGGGAGCAGAAAAGCAATGGGAGTAGACTTTCGACTTCCTGCTGGCTTCCCCAGTGAGTTTCCTTGTGGGAATCTGGCAGAGAACATTGTAAATCTCTCCTTCTCCTTGTCCTTCTCCTTCTCCAGTTCTTCTTCTTCTTCTTCTTCTTCTTCTTCTTCTTCTTCTTCTTCTTCTTCTTCTTCTTCTTCTTCTTCTTCTTCTTCTTCTTCTTCTTCTTCTTCTTCTTCTTCTTCTTCTTCTTCTTTCTCCTCCTCCTCCTTTCTCCTCCTCCTTCTTCTTCTTCTTCTTCTTCTTCTTCTTCTTCTTCTTTCTCTTCTTCTTCTTCTTCTTCTTCTTCTTCTTCTTCTTATTCTTCTTCTTCTTCTTCTTCTTCTTCTTATTCTTCTTCTTCTTCTTCTTCTTCTTCTTCTTCTTCTTCTTCTTCTTCTTCTTCTTCTTCTTCTTCTTCTTCTTCTTCTTCTCCTCCTCCTCCTCCTCCAGTTCTTCTTCTTCTTCTTCTTCTTCTTCTTCTTCTTCTTCTTCTTCTTCTTCTTCTTCTTCTTCTTCTTCTTCTTCTCCTCCTTCTCCTCCTTCTCCTCCTCCTCCTCCTTCATCCTCCCTTTCCCTTCTCCTTCGCCCTCCCTTTCCTTTCTTCTCCTTCCCTTCCTCCCCTCTTCCCCTTTCTCTTCTCTTTCCCCTTCCCCTTTGCTTTCTCTTCCCTTCCCTTCCCTTCCCTTTTCCTTCCCTTCCCCTTCTCTTTTGCCTTCCAGCAGGTATGTAAGCAACTGCTGGGTGGGAGAGGAAGCGAAGGATTGCAAGATAGGCTGGGAAACTGTCACGGAATGTTGAAAATGAAGATCCTGTAACCTTTGCAATACAGGTAGCCCTCGACTTCCAATCACAACGGAGTCCGAAATGTCTGTTGCTAAGCGAGACAATTTTAAGTGACTTTTGCCCCATTTTACGAGTTTTCACTCTGTTGTTAATAACGCAGTTGTTAAGTGATTCCGGCTTTCCCACTGACTTTGCTTCTCAGAAGGTCGCCAAAGGGGATCACGTGACCCTGGGACACTGCAACTGTCATAAATATGAGTCAGGTACTAAGTGTCTGAATTTTGATCAGGCGGCCACAGGGATGCTGCAACAGTTGTGTGAAAAACGCTCACAAATCCCTTTTCTTCCCAGTGTCATCGGAACCTGTAATGGTTACTAGACCAATAGTAAGACGCGGACTTCTTGTAAGCGGAACCTTAACGATGAGAAGAACTGATCTGATAAGGCAGAGGTCCCCAACCTTTTGGACACCAGGGACTGGTTCAGTGGATAGAGGTTTTTCCGTGAACCAGAGGTTGCGTGGTTTTGTGTGCTGCCTACATCTCGTGGATGGGGCTTTGTTTGTTGATGCAGACCGGTTGCTGGCATGCTGCGGCCCGCTACCGGTCCACGGACCGGGGGTTGGGGACCCCTGTGATAAAGCCCAGTTGTGAAATCTGAATTAATATTGTCCTGAAGGGCACAAGCCCGCAAACACTGGCATGGGTGCCTTCCCAAACTTTAAGTGGACAAATCACGCAAAAGGGCCAAGCTTAAAATTTTATTTCTCCAGGGAAAGAAAGCTTGTTCTCTTAGCAAAGTAAAAAAAAACATTGTAATTTTTTTAAAAGAAACCTGCTTGAAAAGCAGAATCCGTAACATATAATGCTGATTAGTCACGTCCTGATGAACCCGGGTTCCAGACTGTGGGAGTGAGTAATGCTTTCAACCGCCGTGCGTCTCGTGGATGAAAATAGCAGGAACCTTCTCCTACTAATTTAGCACTTTAAACCTAATCGGGATTTGCTAGAAATCTAGCAGGCAGGAGAAAAAAAAAAAGGCAGTGCAAGAAAGCAGTTTCGCAGATGCTGTACAGGAAGTCCCCGACATACAGCAGTCCTCTTAGTGACCGTTCAAAATTACAACGTCCACTGTCTCGTATTTATGACGGTGGCATTGTCGTGCAAATCGCCTTTGGCAACTGCCTGTGACAAGCAAAGTCCACAGGGAAGCTGGGTTCACTTCACAACTGTGTGTCTTAACAGCTGTAGCGATTCGCTTAAGACGTGTGGCAACAGAGGTCGTAAAATGCGGCAAAATTCACATAATGAAAGTTTCGCCTAGCGACAGACACTTTGGACTCAGTTTGTCGAGGATGGCTTGGAACACCGAAATGTAAATTTTGTAGCGCATCCTTCATGCTTTTCTCAGGGAAAGCGGCTTTTAAATCAAAGCAGAGTGCTTGTCTTAGGTCCCAGCATGCTTTGCCTGGCCACTGAATGGAGAGACCCACAGCATCCTGTATTGAACAATAGACAAAGCACTAAGCCAACCTTGGCTCTTTTATGACACGTGGACTTCAACTCCCAGAATTCCTGAGCCAGCATGAGGGAACTATGGCCCCTTCATGACTCGTGGACTTCAACTCCCAGAATTCCTCAGCCAGCATGGGGGAACTAAGGCCCCTTCATGACTCGTGGACTTCAACTCCCAGAATTCCTCAGCCAGCATGGGGGAACTATGGCCCCTTCATGACTTGAGGACTTCAACTCCCAGAATTCCTGAGACAACATGGGGGAACCATGGCCCCTTCATGACTCGTGGAATTCAACTCCCAGAATTCCTGAGGCAGCATGGCTCAGTTTGGAAACCTCTCCCTTTCCCCTCAGCATGGCTGCCTCAGGAATTCTGGGAAGTCCACAAGTCATAAAAGAGCCAAGGTTGCCTACCCCTGATTTACATCACTATTGATAGTCTCTGAGAATGAGGCTCCTAGTTCTTTCTCCTCACCAAACTATCTGTCCTTCACTGTCTCTTGGCCCCCTGGAAGGTAGCCCTAATCACCAGGGGACAGTGAGTTCTAGTCCCACTTTAGCCATGAAAGCTGGCTGGTTAACTTTGGGCCAATCACCAGGAGATGGTGAGTTCTAGTTCCGCCATAGGCAGGAAAGCCACTTGGGTGATTTTGGGCCAGGCTGTACAGCTCTTAAATATTAGCTATGTTTGGTGCCTTGTCTTAATTATAAAATAATAAAGATGAGATAAAAATCTAATTAATTGAAAGCTAGTATCAACGCCCAGCATTTGCAAGCCGAAAACATTTGGGGAACTTTGCCTCATTTTTTTCCCCACAATGTCCTTAGTCACCAGGACGCACAAGACTTTGGAAAACCTTTTGATTTCTTCCATACCATTCAGGGAAGATTCAGACAGTCTATATCAGTGGTTCTCAACCTTTTTAATGCCGCGACCCCCAACCGGTCGTAAGTCGAGGACTACTCAACCGATCGTAAGTCAAGGACTACTCAACGGGTGCAGCACCGTTTGCAGAATGGGACTTTTGGCGGGCTCAGCAGGGCAGAGACAGCCTGGACAATTCCTACTGGCTTTTGAAAGCCAATAGAATTAGACTCTATTCAAGAGAGTCTCTTCTATTGGCTTTCAAAAGCCAATAGAATAAAAGGGAGTAGCACAGCTAAGGAAAAGGGGGGAAAAATGGCGGACTGCGTTGTTTGGCGACCTCCATGAAATGGTCGTTCGACCCCAAATGGGGTCCCAACCCACAGGTTGAGAACCACTGGTCTATATTGTCGGGGAAGGGCACCCTGTCCTTATTTGACCGGTGCAATAAATACAGCCGTGCTCGGGGCTTAACCTATCATTGAAGCGTAACCGATCTTGCTTTAAGCTATGGTGGTTTGCACAGCGTGGTCTGGGGCTTAGCAAGTGGTTTAGATGTCACCGTTAAGCCAAGCTTGGTTTTGGGCGACGTACAACGCTGGGGACGAAAGACAAAAGCTGAACAGTGAAAGGTTTGTGAAGATCAAGGCAGGAAAGAGAGGAAAAAAATTGGGTTTGGTTGGAAAGGAACCGGTTCTGTGGACCGCCAAAACTCTTCCCGTTGAGGCCAGCAAGGCTCAACCTCCTACACTGCTGTGGCTGTGTTGACTGGAAAATTTGCAAGTTGTACGATTTACATCCACTTGTTTAGTGACTATTTGCTGAAAAAAAAGGGACTTATGACTTGTTTTTCACACTTTTGACCGTTGCAATATTCCCCAAGGGGTCACGTGATCAAAATTCGGAGGCTCGGCAACTGGCATGTACTTGCGACGGTTGCAGTGTCCAAGGTCACGCGATCCCCTTTGGCGACCTGCTGACAAGCAAAGTCAACAGGGGGAAAAGCCAGATTCATTTAACAACCGTGTGACCGACTTAACAACTGCAGCGATTCATTTAAGCGCTGTTGAAAAATGGGGCAAAACTCACTTAACAACTGTCTCGCTTAGCAACAGAATTTGGGGGTCCAGTTGTGATTGTAAGTCGAGGATGTCCTGTATACAGCTGGAATCCTATTTTATTCAGAGTCAATTAAAGCAACTCTGTGGCATAATAATAATAATAATAATAATAATGTTGGAGGGGACCTTGGAGGTCATCTAGTCCAACCCCTGCTCAGGCAGGAAACCGTATATTAATTCGGACAAATGGCTGTCCAGTCTCTTCTTAAAAACTCCCAGTGTTGGAGCATTCACCGCTTCTGGAGGCAGGTTGTTCCACTGGTTAATTGTTCCAACTGTGAGGAAGTTTCTCCTTAGTTCCAGGTTGCTTCTCTCCTTGATTAGTTTCCACCCGTTGCTTCTTGTCCTGCTTTCAGGCGCTTTGGAAAATAGCTTGACTCCCTCTTCTTTGGGGTAGCCCCTGAGATATTGGAAGACTGCTATCATGTCCCCCCTCGTCCTTCTCTTTGTTGTTGTTAGTTTCGAAGTCGTGTCCAACCCATTGCGACCCCCCTGGACAACGTTCCTCCAGGCCTTCCTGTCCTCTACCATCTTCAGTGACTCCATCCAGCCCCCTCATTCTCTGTTGTCCCCTTCTTCTCTTGCCCTCCATCTTTCCCAGCCTTAGGCCCTTCTCCAGTGAGTCCTTCCTTCTCATTAGGTGGCCAAAGTATTTGAGTTTCAACTTCAGGATCTGGCCTTCTAAAGAGCAGTTGAGGTTGATCTCCTCTAGGACTGACCGGTTTGATCGCCTTGCAGTCTAGGGGACTCACGGGAGTCTTCTCCAGCACCTGAGTTCAAAGGCCTCCATTCTTTGGCGCCCAGCCTTTCTTATGGTCCAACTTTCACAGCCACACAGAAGGAGTAGAACATGTGAAGTGATAAAACCGGCCAGCACAAAACCTCAAACAAATAAATTGTTGTTTTGGTCCATCTATTTGGCTTATCCAGGCAGTGGCATGGGTTTATGGGCCAGGACATCATGGGAGACCGTAAATTAGATCAGTTAAGTTAAACCTGGTTAGATGAACCCCTGAGTAAGTCTGTTGGGCACTCTTAGCTACAGCATCAGCACAGTAAAATGAATGCAATCAAACACGATAACCTTGGTTTGCGGTCAGCTAATTCCACTTTTGAAGAACAGGTTGCAGGAATTGGGAATGTCTAGCTTAATGAAGAGAAGGACGAGGGGTGACATGATAGCAGTGTTCGGAGGCTGCCCAAAAAAGAGGCAGTCAAGCTAGTCTCCAAAGCGCCGGAGGACAGGAGAAGAAGCAACGGATGGAAACTCATCAAGGGAGAGAAAGCAACCTAGAACAACTTCCTGACAGTGAGAACAATTAACCAGAGGACAACCTGCTCAGAAGTGGTGAGCTCAACACTGGAAGTGGTTTAAAAGATATCTGAACAGAACATTTGTCCAAAATGGGGTGAATGGGTAAACCTTGGCTTTAAATGACATCGTGGACTCTAACAGCCATTTGTCCCAAATGGTATAGGCAGGGTAGGCAACCTTTGTCTTTTATGACCGTGGATCTTCACTCCCAGAATTCTGAGGCCAGCATGAGGGAGAAACTTGTTTCCCTTCATGACTTGTGGACTTCAACTCCCAGAATTAGCCCAGGAGAAAACTATGGCCCCCACTGGGATTAACTGCATTCCTGAGCCAGCATGGGGGAACTATGGCCCCTTCATGACTTGTGGACTTCAAGTCCCAGAATTCCTCAGCCAGCATGGCTCAGCATAGAAACCTCTCCATTTTCCCTCAGCATGGCTGGCTCAGGAATTCTGGGAGTTGAAGTCCACGAGTCATAAAAGAGCCAAGGTTGCCTACCCCTGGTATAGAGTCTCCTGCCTGAGCAGGGGGTTGGACTAGATGACCTCCAAGGTCCCTTCCAACTCTGTTATTCTGTTCTGAAGACCTTGGGATCCTGGTTCTCTGAATTATTCCCCCCCCCCCAGAACTTTTCCCTTTCTCCTTTAGCTGCTCCGTTGGTTTTCTTCCCCCTCTTCCTTAAGTGCGTTGCAAAGCCAGCGGGGAGGAAGGGAATTCGGGAGAGGTTTTAAAACAAATATGCCTTGTGCTTTGGCTTCCAGCCTCTCCCGGCAATGAGCGGCCGGGGAGGGGGGGAAGGGAGAGGCAGCATCTGGCAAGGCAGCCCCTTGCCAAGTTTTGGATAAAAGTGAAATAATCTGGGAACTTCTCCACTTTAAAATAAGTTAAAGGGTGTGTGTGTGTGTGTGTCTGTGCGCGCTTGCCCGTGTGTTTTTGTGCAGAGTGGGTGAACATAAACGTTAAAAAAAAAATCCTACTGGATGATTTAAGCATTTTTTTTAATTATTATTTTCAATAACCCAGTTCTCATCACTCTTCTTCTTCTTCTTCTTCTTCTTCTTCTTCTTCTTCTTCTTCTTCTTCTTCTTCTTCTTCTTCTTCTTCTTCTTCTTCTTCTTCTTCTTCTTCTTCTTCTTCTTCTTCTTCTTCTTCTTCTTCTTCTTCTTCTTCTTCTTCGTCTTCTTCTTCTTCTTCTTCTTCTTCTTCTTCTTCTTCTTCTTCTTCTTCTTCTTCTTCTTCTTCTTCTTCTTCTTCTTCTTCTTCTTCTTCTTCTTCTTCTTCTTTCTTCCTTCCTTCCTTCTTTCTTCTTTCATTGTTATTGTTATTATCATCATTATCATCAGTGCTTTTTTTCTTAAAAAAAAAAAAAAAGTGCCAGAACTCACACACGTCATACAACCCGCCTTGCCTACCCTACAAGGTTCCATCCAAAAAAGGTGCCGGAACTCCGTTCTAGGCGTTCTATGAGAAAAAAAGCTCTGATTATCATTATCATTAAAATAATATCCAACTGTAATTGCCTGCAGACTTCCTCAATTGCCCAGTCTGACTTGAGCAGATCAGGATCTGGCAATTGAGGAAATGCAGGAAATTACAGTTGGATTTAATAATAATAATAACAACAACAACAACAACAACAAACCAATAGTCATAGGCACCTTGGGTGCAATCCCAAAACAGCTGGAGCACCACTTGAACACCATCATCGGCATTGACAAATTCGCCATCAGTCAATTGCAAAAGGCGGCCTTACTAGGAACTGCTTCCATCCTGCGACGATATACCTGTAATACCATCAAACATCCACATCTGCCTATCCCAGGTCCTGGGTAAGGACTCGATAGGTAGACAAAATGCCAGATCCAGTCTGAACATCTGGCTGACTGTGCGATGATCAATAATAATAATAATAATTATTATTATTATTATTATTATTACAGCTGTTTAGCACAGAGGTCTTCAAATTTGGCCCTTTTATGACGTGGACTTCAACTCTGGCTGAGGAAAATCATCTATCTATCTATCGATCCGACCTACCTACCTACCTCTACCTACCTACCTACATCTATGTATCTATCTATCTACCTACCTACCTCTACCTACCTACCTACCTACCTACCTACCTTCCTACATATATCTATCTACCTACCTACATATATCTATTTACCTACCTACCTACCTACATCCATCTATCTGTCTGTCTGTCTCTCTATCTATCTGTCTATCATAGCTATCTATCTATCTATCTATCTATCTATCTATCTATCTATCTATCTATCTATCTATCTATCTATCATCTCTAGATATCTATATCTCTGTCTGTCTGTCTATCTGTCTGTCTGTCTATCTATCTATCTATCTATCTATCTTTCTATTTATCTACCTACCTACCTACCTACCTATCTACTTCGTTCTGAATCTTTTTCGTTCAACAGTACGATGCATGAACCAAGCTAGAAAAATATCGTTTTAATCTCTCGGGAAGGTTCACACGTCCGGTGCAGGGAGAGACAGGCATTTGGTGGGAAAAGCAAGGCAAATGTTTAAATCTTTTCTCAGTATTCTTGCGTCGGCCCCTCACAACGGCGGTGCGGCTGCATCTTTGCTCCAGGCAGTGAGCCTGTCTTGAATCTAACTTTGGCACAAAGTTTTGAAGGGATTACAAAACGCTTCCTGCCAGCAACTTCCCAAAGGGGAGGGAGGGGGGAAAAAAGTCGGTTTAAGTCTGATGAAACACCAACCGTGTTAGTTGCTTGGGTTGCCCCCCCCCCCTTAGACAGGTGCTAAATCTCTCAAGCAACACACCACCAATTTCCTAATCTCCAACTGCCGGAAGCCTCCCCGGCCAGCCTCCAGGGCTGTAAAAAAAACACACACACACACACAAACAACACCTAAATGGCAAATACAGGAAGTCCTTGACTTTCATTTAGTGACCGTTCAAAGTTACAACGGGGCAGGAAAGAGTGACTTGCGACCGTTTTTCACACTTAAAAGATTGCAGCATCCCCTTGGTCACGTGATCAAAATTCAGACGCTTGGCGACTGACACGTATTTATGGCGGTTGCAGCGTCCCTGGGGGATCACGTGATCCCCTTTTGCAAGCAAGCAAAGTCAACGGGGGGAAGCCAGATTCGCTTAACGACCGTGTCATTCACTTAACAACTGCAGTGATTCACTTAACACATATGGCATGAAATGTTGCAAAGCGGGGCAAAACTCCCTTAATGCACGTCTCACGTAGGAACAAAGATTTTGGGCTCAGTTATGGTTGTAAGTTGAGGACTGCCTGTATACACCTCACTGAAAATACATATTTCCTGAATTTTGATCATGTGATCGACCACCGGGTCGTAAGGGTGAAAAGCAGTCGTTAAGTCCCTTTTTCCAGTGTCGTAACTTTGATCCCTGAATGAACGGGTGTAAGTCGAGGATCAGCTGTACTGGCGAGCTGGATTTGATTATCTTCGAGAAAGCAATCAATCAAGCTATTCTCCAAAGTGCCTGAAGGCAGGACAAGAAGCAACAGACAGAAACTAACCAAGGAGAGAAGCAACCTAGAACTAAGGAGAAACTTCCTGACAGTGAGAACAATTAATCAGTGGAACAGCCTGCCTCCAGAAGCAGTAAATGCTCCAACACTGGAAGTTTTTCAGAAGAGACTGGACAGCCATTTGCCTGGAACGGTATAGGATTTCCTGCCTGAGCAGGGGGTTGGACTAGATGACCTCCAAGGTCCCTTCCAACTTTATTATTATTATTATTGATCATCGCACAGTCAGCCAGATGTTCAGACTGGATTTGGCATTTTTATCTACCTATCGAGTCCTTCCCAAGGACCTGGGATAGGCAGATGTGGATGTTTGATGGCATCACAGATCTCATCGCAGGATGGAAGCAGTTCCTAGTAAGGCCGCCTTTTGCAACTGACTGATGGCGAATTTGTCAATGCCGATGACGGTGTTCAAGTGGTGCTCCAGTTGTTTTCGGATTGCACCCAAGGCACCTATTACTACTACCCTTGCTTGCCTTTGCCACAGTCTTTCTATTTCTATTTGTATGTATTTTGTTATCTTCTCCAGTTCTTTCTCGTCTATTCTGCTGTCTCCAGGCACTGCCACATCCACTATCCAGACTTTTTTGTCTTTCTTATCGACAATTGTTAAGTCTGGGGTGTTATGTTGCAGGTGCTTGAATTCTGAAGTCCCAGAGCAGTTTAACTTTATCATTTTCTATGACTTTCTTTATTTTATGATCCCACCAGTTCTTGCTTGCAGGCAAATGATATTTCTTGCAGATCTTCCAATGCACCATTGTTGCTACTTTGCTTGTAGTCAGTCTGTGCGATCTTCTTGCAGCAGCTTACCAAGTGGTCCACTGTTTCTTCAGCTTCTTTGCATAGGCGGCACTTACTGTCTGTTGCTGTCTTCTCAATTTTGACTTTGTATGCATTTGTCTTTAAGGCTTGGTCTTGTGCAGCCAGAATTAGTCCCTCGGTCTCTTTCTTCAATTTTCCTGCTCTTAGCCATTGCCAGGTCTTTTTATTATCTGCTTTCCCAGCCATTTTTTTTAATGTACTGGCCATGTAGTGCTTTGTCTTCCCATGCCTCTATTCTGTTCTTCATTTGGTCTTTCTTGTAGGCCAGTTTGGTCTCTCCAGTAGTCAGTAAGCCTTCCTGATATACTAATTTCAGTACCTCTTCATCATTGTCCTTCAGATACTACTACTACTACTACTACTACTACTACTACTACTACTACTACTACTACTACTACTACTATTATTATTATTATATTTATTGCAGGGAATGAAAAAGTCAATACAATGTAGGTAACCTTCCTTCCCATTTGAACCTGGCTGAGGCTCAACTGGAATCTCTTTGTCCAATTTTCTTCCTCCTTCCTCCTCCTCCTCCTCCTCCTCCTCCTCCTCCTCCTCCTCCTCCTCCTCCTCCTCCTTCTTCTTCTTCTTCTCCGTAATAGTAATAGTAGTAAAGTTGGAAGGGACCTTGGAGGTCATCTAGTCCAACCCCCTGCTCAGGCAGGAAACCCTATATCATTTTGGACAAATGGCTGTCCAGTCTATTCTAACAACTCTTTCAGTGTTGGAGCATTCACCGCTTCGGGAGGCAGGTTGTTCCACTGATTAATTGTTCTCACGGTCAGTAAGTTTATCCCTTAGTTCTAGGTTGCTTCTCTACTCCTAGATTAGTTTCCACCCGTTGTTCTTGTCCTGCTTCAATTTTTCTTCTTCTCTTTTCTCTTCTTCTTTTCTTCTTCTTCTTCTTTCTCTTCTTCTTCTTCTCTTTCTTCTTCTTCTTTTCTTTTCTTCTTCTTCTTCTTCTTCTTCTTATTCTTCTTCTTCGTCTTCTTCTCCTCTCTCTCCTACCCTCCTCCTCACCTCCTCCATCCCTCATCCTCTCCTCCTATCCCTACTCCTCCTTCCCCCACTCCTGCCCTCCTCCTCCTCTTCTTCTTCTTCTTCTTCTTCTTCTTCTTCTTCTTCTTCTTCTTCTTCTTCTTCTTCTTCTTCTTCTTCTTCTTCTTCTTCTCCTCCTCCTGCTCCTGCTCCTGCTCCTTCTTCTCCTCTAAATTGCCAAATCAAAAGGCAAGAATATCAACAGAAGGATGGCCCCTTTTCAATTAAGGATTGGTTCCCTTCCTGGCATCAACTGCCAGTGGGAAATCCGGCTGGATCCAGCGGTTTGCAATTTGCTGGCTTAAAGGCTCAGTGAGTTTTGTGCAACGGCCAAGGTGGGGCTGAGGTGTGGCTGTTGTACGGCAGCCATGGCTGGAAAGTCTTTGCTTACACCACAATGCAGGAGCACTTTTCACAGCGAACCGCTGCTTGGCTGACTCCTGTTTGCTTCACCTTTTGCAACACAACCGTTTTCTCTTTCATCAGAAGCCACAACAGGGGAATTCACAGAGACACACACCTTATTTATTTTTATTTTATTTATTTGCATCCTGCCTTTATGATTTGTACAAGTCACTCAAGCTGGAGAAATACACAGGATACCTGACTCCTCCTATTAACTCCAGAACAACCCCCCTGTGAGGTGGGCTGGGATTAGAGGAACTGACTTGCCCAAAGTCACCCAGCTGGCTTCCGTGCTAAAGGCAGGACTAGAACTCACCGTCTCCTGGTGACTGGCCCAAAGTCACCCAGCTGGCTTCCGTGCCAAAGGCAAAACTAGAACTCACCGTCTCCTGGTGACTGGCCCAAAGTCACCCAGCAGGCTTCCGTGCTAAAGGCAAAACTAGAACTCACCATCTCCTAGTAACTGGCCCAAAGTCACCCAGCTGGCTTCCATGCCTAAGGCAAAACTAGAACTCACCATCTCCTAGTAACTGGCCCAAAGTCACCCAGCTGGCTTCCATGCCTAAGGCAAAACTAGAACTCACCGTCTCCTAGTAACTGGCCCAAAGTCACCCAGCTGGCTTCCATGCTAAAGGCAGGACTAGAACTCACCGTCTCCTGGTGACTGGCCCAAAGTCACCCAGCAGGCTTCCGTGCTAAAGGCAAAACTAGAACTCACCATCTCCTGGTAACTGGCCCAAAGTCACCCAGCAGGCTTCCATGCCTAAGGCAAAACTAGAACTCACCATCTCCTAATAACTGGCCCAAAGTCACCCAGCTGGCTTCCATACCTAAGGCAGGACTAGAACTCACCGTCTCCTGGTGACTGGCCCGAAGTCAGCCAGCCGGCTTCCCTGCCTATGTCGGAAGACTACAGGGACTCCTTGACGTACAACCAGAATTCAGCCCCAAATTTGTGTTGCCAAGGGAGACAGTTGTGTGTGTTTTGCCACGCTGTGGGCTGACTTTGGTTGCAATGCTGCATTCTAATCACTGCGCCACTCAGGTTCCTGACAGTGCAAAAAACCATTTCCCACCATCCAGTCAGAACTGAAGAAGCTTCTTGGGATGAGAAGCGAAACGTCTTCAAAGAAAAACAAGGAAGTCCAGTTGCCCCGTGAAAAAGCCCCTTTGGGACAACCCTGACCTGGAGGACGGAGAGTCATGTAGAATATCAAATTTGGAAGGGACTTTGGAGGTCATCTAATCCAACCCACTGCTCAAGCAGGAGATCCTATATTATTCCAGAGAAAGGGCTGTCCAATCTCTTCTTGAAAATCTCCAGTGATGGAGCACCTGCAACTTCTGGAGGCAGGTTGTTCCACTGGTTAATTATTCTCCATGCCAGAAAATTTCTCCTTAGTTCTCAGGTTGCTTCTCTCCTTGATTAGTTTCCACCCGTTGCTTCTTGTCCTACCTTCAGGCGCCTTGGAGAATAGCTTGACTGCCTCTTCTTTGGGGCAGCCCCTGAGATACTGGAAGACTGCTATCATGTCCCCCCTCGTCCTTCTCTTCATTAAACTAGATATACCCAATTCCAGCAGCCTTTCCTTATATCAATGGTTCTCAACCTTTTTAATGCCGCGACCCCCAACCGGTCATAAGCCGAGGACTACTCAACCGGTCGTAAGTCGAGGAATATTCAACTGGTGCAGCACCGTTTGCAGACTTGGACTTTTGGCGGGCTCAGCAGGGCAGAGACAGCCTGGACAATTCCTATTGGCTTTTGAAAGCCAATAGAATTAGACTCTATTTAAGAGAGTCTATTCTATTGGCTTTCAAAAGCCAATAGAATAAAAGGGAGTAGCACCGCTAAGGAAAAGGGGGGGGAAATGGCGGACTGCGTTTGGCGACCCCCGTGAAATGGTCGTTCGACCCCAAATGGGGTCCCGACCCACAGGTTGAGAACCGCTGCCTTATATGCTTTGGCCTCCAGTCCCCTAATCATCTTTGTTGCTCTTCTCTGTACTCTTTCTAGAGTCTCAACATCTTTTTTTACATTGTGGTGATCAAAACTGGCACTGTATTAATGCGTTAATTAAGTATTAACCTATTAGGATGAAAAGTAGCAACCTGTTCTGTTGTTAGCAAGCTTCTGGAAAATCCATGCCAGTTTTTCATTTCATTTTCCCCAATCCCCGGGTTTTTCCTCAAGCCCTTGCAAGCCTAAACTTGCAAGCTGCTGGTTTGGTTTGGTTTTTGCTTCCCAATTTGCAGGGATGGAGGAGAGAGAAAGAGAGGGAAAGAGGAGAGAGAGAGAGAGAAGGAGAGAGAGAGAGAGATAGAAGAGGAGAGAGAGAGAGAAAGAGAGAGAGAGAAAAGGGAGAGAGAAAAGAGGAGAGAGAAGGAGATAGAAAAAGAGGGAAAGAGAAAGAGACAAAGAAAGAGGAGAAAGAAGAGACAGAAAGCAGGAGAGAAAACAAAGGAAAGAGGAGAGAAAGAGAGATAGAAGGAGAGAGAGATGGGAGAGTGAAAGAGAAAGAGGAGAGAAAAGAGCAGGAGAGAGGAGAAAGAGAGAAGGAGAAAGAAAGGAGAGAAAACAGAGAGAGATGGGAGAGTGAAAGAGAGAAAGAGGAGAGAGAAAAAGAGCAGGAAAGAAGGAGAGAAAGACAAAGAAGGAGAAGAAAGAAGAGATAGAATGAAGGAGAGAGAAAACAGGAGAGGAGAGAGAGAAAGAAGGAGAGAGAAAAGGAGCGAGAGATGGGAAAGCGAGAGAGAAAATGAAGGAGAGAGATGGGAGAGCAAGAGAGAAAGAAGAGAGAAAACAGGAAAGAGAAGGAGAGAAAGAGATGTGGAGAGCAAAAGACAGAAAGAGAGAAAGAGGAGAGAGAAAAAGAGAAGGAAAGAGAAGGAGAGAGAGGGAGGAGAAGGGGAGAGAAAGAGAGAAAGAGAAGGAGGGAGTGTCTGGGAGACAGAGAAATGGAGTCAGGGTAGGGTGACGCTTCTCCAGTTTCAACCCAGAAAGCAAATGTCTGCTCTTTTGTTCCTAGTTGAGGGACTGCTGATCACTCTGGAATAGCATTGTTGATCCATGCAGTTTAGCCTTGTCTAAATCAGTGTGTCTCAACCTGGACAATGGTAAGAAAGCAGATTTCAGCGCTGATGGGCTGTGGAATTCTGGGAATTGAAGTCCACAAGTCTCGAAGGTGCCCAGGTTGAGAAACCCCATCTAAACTCCCAGCTGATCAGAACTTGGGCGCCTGAGCAAATTGGCATGTTATTTATGACAGTTGCGGTGGTTGTGTGATCCCCATTGATGACCTTCCTAGCTGGCTTCTGTTTAGGACAGGGGTAGGCAACCTTGGCTCTTTTATGACTCGCGGACTTCAACTCCCAGAATTCCTCAGCCAGCATGGGGGGAACTATGGTCCCTTCATGACTTGTGGATTTCAACTCCCAGAATTCCTGAGCCAGCATGAGGGAACTATGGCTCCTTCATGACTTGTGGACTTCAATTCCCAGAATTCCTGAGCCAGTATGGGGAACTATGGCTCCTTCATGACTTGTGGACTTCAACTCCCAGAATTCCTGAGCCAGCATGGGCAACTATGGTCCCTTCATGACTTGTGGACTTCAACTCCCAGAATTCCTGAGCCAGCATGGGGAAACTATGGCTCCTTCATGACTTGTGGACTTCAATTCTCAGAATTCCTCTGTCAGCATGGGGGAACTATGGTCCCTTCATGACTTGCGGACTTCAACTCCCAGAATTCCTGAGTCAACATGGGGGAACTATGGCCCCTTCATGACTTGTGGACTTCAACTCCCAGAATTCCTGAGCCAGCATGGGGGAACTATGGCCCCTTCATGACTTTTGGACTTCAACTTCCCCCATGCTGGCTGAGGAATTCTGGGAGTTGAAGTCCATGAGTCATAAAAGAGCTAAGGTTGCCTACCCCTGGTTTAGGAAAATCCAACGGGAGAAGCGAGACGTGCTTAACGACCACATGCTTCCCTTAACAACTGGAGTGATTCGCCTCAAAATTTCTGCCGCTCAGCGAGACCGATCTTAAGCGAGGCCTGCCCCTATTTTAGGAGCTTCCTTGTCACCGTCCTTAAGTGAATCACCACCGCCGTTAAGGCACTTTAAGCGGATCCAGCTATCCCCTGTTGACTTGGGCTGTCAGAAGTTCGCCAAAGGGGATAGTTACGTGACTCTGGGACCCGGCGACCGTCATAAATATGAGCCGGTTGCCAAGCGTCCAAGGTTTTGATCCCGTGACCCACGGGGGATGCTACAACGGCCGTGCGTGTGAAGAACGGTCATAAGTCAGGGGTTTTTTTCAGTGCCGTTGTAGCTTTGACGGGTTTTAAGTCGAGAACTACCTGCAAATCTCCAGGGTTTCTGTAAAACTTTGGCAAATATTTTGGAGAAGGGGGGGAAGCATTAAAGGTATAAAGGAATGCTATAAAAGCAACACCGTTTGGAGGTTTTGAGTGACTTTGCCTTGCTTTGTTCACTCTTGGCCTGGCTCGTCTCTTTTTCTGTTTAAAAATAGACGCTGTTAATCATCTTGGGAGGCTACTGTATATAATTTATTCCTACTGTCACCTCCCTTGTCTTCAGCTGCCACTGCTGGTCTCACTTTCTTGTTCCCGTTTGAAAGGGCCATTTCTATAAATCCACCCTGGAGTTCTTTCAGTGTTTGAAACATGCCAGCCAGCTTTTAAAGCAGTGGTTCTCAACCTTTTTATTGCCGAGACCCCCCAACCGGTCGTAAGTCGAGGACTACTCAACCGGTCGTAAGTCGAGGACTACTCAACGGGTGCAGCACCGTTTGCAGAATGGGACTTTTGGCGGGCTCAGCAGGGCAGAGACAGCCTGGACAATTCCTATTGGCCTTTGAAAGCCAATAGAATTAGACTCTATTCAAGAGAGTCTATTCTATTGGCTTTCAAAAGCCAATAGAATAAAAGGGAGCAGCACAGCTAAGGAAAAGGGGGAAAAAAATGGCGGACTGCGTTGTTTGGCGACCCCCGTGAAATGGTCGTTCGACCCCAGATGGGGTCCCGACCCACAGGTTGAGAACCACTGATTCAGACGCTCCTATTTAGGACGGTTGCGATGACCTGGAGTCATGTGATCCCCTTTTGCAGCCTTCTGACAAGCAAAGTCAATGGGGGGGGGGAAGCCAGATTCGCTTAACGACCAGGTGACTAATTGAACGACTGCAGCGATTCGCTCGACACAATTGTGGTGAGACAAGTCGTAAAACTGGCCAGAATTCATTTAACCACCGCCTTGCTTAGCGACAGAAATTTGAAGCTCATTGTGGTCGTGAGTCAAGGACTACCCGTGCAGCCGTTGTATTTGGCTGACCGAAAGACCTGTAGGCTAGCATCTCCCAACCTAAATAATAATAATAATAATGTGGATGTTTGATGGTATTATTATTATTATAATATAATAATAATAATTATTATTATTATGGATCATCGCACAGTCAGCCAGATGTTCAGACTGGATTTGGCATTTTGTCTACCTATCGAGTCCTTACCCAGGACCTGGGATAGGCAGATCTGGATGTTTGATGGTATTTTTAATTTTATTATTATTATTATTATTATTATTATTATTATTATTATTATTATTATTATTATTACTACTACTATTATTATTATTATTATTATTATTATTATTATTATTATTATCCAGGCACTGCCAATTATTATTATTATTATTATTATTATTATTATTATTATTATTGGTAGACAAAATGCCAAATCCAGTCTGAACATCTGGCTGTGCGATGATCAATAATAATAAAGTTGGAAGGGACCTTGGAGGTCATCTAGTCCAACCCCCTGCTCAGGCAGGAAACTCTATAGCATTCCAGGCAAATGGCTGTCCAATCTCTTCTTTAAAACTTCCAGTGTTGGAGCATTCACTGCTTCTGGAGGCAGGTGGTTCCACTGGTTAATTGTTCTCACTGTCAGGAAGTTTCTCCTTAGTTCCAGGTTGCTTCTCTCCTTGATTAGTTTCCATCCGTTGCTTCTTGTCCTGCCTTCAGGCACTTTGGAGAATAGCTTGATTCCCTCTTCTTTGGGGCAGCCCCTGAGATACTGGAACACGGCTATCATGTAACCTTCTAGAGAAGTTCTGGATCAACATTGTTAGGGAAGAAGGTCCCTGAGGGATCCCAGAGTCTGAATAGAATTTTAGGATCTGCCTTCATTCACCTGTGTCACGTCCGCTTCTTCCATTTTTGTCTTTGTTTTTTTTTTGTTGTTGTTGTTCTGCAGGTATCCGGGATGTCTTCTTTGGCTTGGTTCCACCTGCTGCTAGTCCTGCCCTGTTTTGGCACCTCAAGGACTTGCTTTCCGAGGTGTCACTGCGAAGTGGAGACCTTTGGGCTGTTTGACAGCTTCAGCCTCACCAAAGTTGACTGTAGTGGGATCGGATCCCACCTAGTGCCCGTCCCCATTCCATTGGACACCACCTATTTGGACCTATCTTCCAACCATCTGGAAGCCATCAACCAGTCCATGTTAACCGGGCCTGGTTACACCACCCTGGTGGGCCTTGACTTGAGCTACAATAAAATCTCCCAGGTCATCCCCGCCACCTTCTCCAGACTCCGGTACCTTGAGTCTTTGGATCTGAGTCATAACTCTTTGGGGGCCATCCCCGAGGACTGCTTTTCTCAGTCACCTCTGGGAGACGTGGACCTCAGCAGCAACCACCTCTTGCAGATCAGCCTGAACGTCTTTGCCTTCAAAGGTCAAGGGAAACCCATCAACGTTGACCTTTCCAACAACTTAATCAGCCGGGTGTCCAGAGAACCGGATAAAACCGTTCCTAACATTCAGAGCTTAAATCTCGCGGGGAACCAATTAACCAGCATTCCAGATCTTCAAGGGATCCCCCTTCGCTACTTAAACCTGGATGGAAACCCGGTCTCCGTCGTTAAGAAAGATGCCTTCTTGGGGCTGAAAGGGCTAACCCACTTGTCACTAAGTGGAATTCACCATCTTGTCAACATTTTGCCTTTTGGCTTCAAGGACCTGTCTGCTCTCCAAGTGCTGGACTTATCTAATAACCCCAACATTAAATCCTTGAACCCCAAGGTTTTTTACAGCTTGAGTTCTTTGCAAGAGCTCAACCTGTCAGGGACGGGGGTGGCCACCGCTTTCTCCAAACCCATGTTGAGATACTTGCCTTCCATCAAAAGCGTGGCCTTGGGCAAGAACATCCGGTGTCTGAGGACCATTCGTGAAGGCCACTACCACAGAGCAGCTGGACCGAACAAGAAAGAGGTCCTAAGGTGTCACAATGGCCACGGATCCGTGGCGCCGTACGTTTTGTGACGAGAGGACACGAACAGGACTCCTTTGTTAAAAACACAGCCACCGATGTGCCTTCTGTAAAAGCATTTAATTTATATCTTTTTTGGTATATGTCAATTCTGACGTTATAATAATTGATTGGACAGAGCGTTTGTGGAGTGTGGTTTTATTTCAGTGGTCCCCAAAACATTCCAGCTCTGTGGACCGCCGGCAGCAGGGTGGCGGGGATGGTTTCACACGCCTGCCACTTGTGCAAATGCAGCTTCGCACGCTTGTGCACTCGCCTGCAGCTTGCATGGCCCAGTTCCTAAGATAGGATAGGATAGGATAGGATAGGATAGGATAGGATAGGATAGGATAGGATAGGATAGGATAGGATAAGACAAGACAGCGGTTCTCAACCTGTGGGTCGCGACCCCATTTGGGGTCGAACGACCATTTCACAGGGGTCGCCAAACAACGCAGTCCTCTATTTTTTTCCCCTTTTCCTTAGCTGTGCTACTCCCTTTTATTCTATTGGCTTTTGAAAGCCAATAGAATAGACTCTCTTGAATAGAGTCTAATTCTATTGGCTTTCAAAAGCCAATAGGAATTGTCCAGGCTGTCTCTGCCCTGCTGAGCCCGCCAAAAGCCCCAGACTGCAAACGGTGCTGCAAGTTGTCTGCAGCGAAGGCGAGCTGTCTGGAAGCTTCCACCCCTCCCTGCTGAGCAGCTACTAAAAATGTAAGTAAAAGAGGGCCAGGGGTGGGAGATGGGAGGCCGGCAGGCGCAGGGAGGGTTGCTGGCACGCATGGGGCCCGGCGGGTGCCTTACCTCCCTTGGGCTGGGCCAGCTGGTGGCCCAGCCGGTGGTCACCCTGCGCCCTTGCTGCCCCTTGCCAGCTACGCCTTGGCTGGCGCAAGGGGCAGCACCACGCATGCGCGGCGGCTCCCAGGCAGGGAAAGTCCTCGACTTACGACCGGTTGGGTAGTCCTTAACTTACGACTGGTTGGGTAGTCCTTGACTTACGACCGGTTGGGGGTCGCAGCATTAAAAAGGTTGAGAACCACTGAGATAAGATAACCTTTATTGTCATTTTTTTTTACTGTGGGCACAACAGCACACATCAAAAATGAAATTTAGTTGCCCGCTCTCAAAGTCAAACACATACATGACACACACCTAAACATACTATATACAACATATGTATAGACCTGTACCCCTACATATACATAACAAATATTAAATACTGTCCATCTTGAATATATAACGGAAGGAGGAAGCTTGCGAGTTCACAAGGTTAATGCTGTTTGGAATGAAACTCTGGCTGAATCTGGATGTTCTGCTACGGATACCACGAAGCCCCCCCCCCTCCCAGAAGGTAACAAGGAAAACAGGTCGTGAAGAAGACGTGTCATGTCCCAGATAATCCTGCGGACCCTGCTCAAGCAGCGCTTCTGTGCTATGTCCTGGATGGGAGGGAAGGAACTGCCCATAACTTTTTCTGCCGTCCTCACCACCCTCTGCACCGCCTTCCTGTCTGAAGCAGGGATGCTTCCAAACCAGACTGTGATGCTGTATGACAGGATGCTCTCGATCATCCTTCTGTGGAAAGTGGTAAGGATAGGAGAAGGAAGATGTCCTTTTCTCACACGACACAGAAAATGCAGGCGCTGTGGACACTGGTCTGTGGACCAAGGTGTCATGGTTCCGACAGATGAAACCCAATAAAGAACTTGAAGGCAAGGCAAGCTCTGACACAAGGTTTGGGGAACCCCGGTTTATTTGATTTCCTAACCCCCAATTGATCTCCTTGAAACCTGAGACCACAGCCGTGGATCTACGGCAGTCCCCCAACCTTTATGGATTGGCAGCCCAGAGGGGGAGAGAGGGGAAACAGGAATTTATTTATTTATTTATTTATTTATGAGACTTATATACCACTTTAAGTGCGAGCACTCTCTAAACGGTGTACACCAGTAAGCAATGTATATATATATATTTACATTGCCCCCAACAATCTGGGTCCTCATTTTACCTACCCCAGAAGGATGGAAGGCTGAGTCAACCTTGAGCCGGGGAGATTTGAACCGCTGACCTGCTGAACACCGTCAGCTAAAGTGGCCTGCAGTACTGCACTCTAACTGCTGCGCCACCTCGGCTCTGTTTAGTGGGAGGGGCAGCTGCGAGTGCATGCATGTATGTACGTGAGTGCATGTTGCTAGTGTGAGGGGGGCCAAGCACCCCTGTGACGCTCGCACGAGTGAGGCAGCGAGCATCTGCAACGCTCGTACGAGCAAGTTAATCCCTGAGCAAGTTAATCCCTGACCGCTCACACAAGTGGGGTGACAAGTGCCCACACAAATGGGGCCGCAAGTGCCCATGACCCTTGTGTGAGTGAGGCTCCAACTGCCTGCAACCTTCACGCGAGTGGGGCCACAGGCGCCCACAATGTTCGCTTGAGTGGGACTGTGTGTGTGCATCTGCGCACATAGCAGCCAGCCACTCATGTAGCCCGGTTGCAAATAGGCTATGGACCGGTAATGGGCTGCAGCCCACAGATTGTGGACCACCGATCTACAATGTCCTTCAGATACAAGTAGCCCCTGACTTACAACCATTCATTTATTTTGTGACCATTCAAAGTTGCAACGACACTGGGAAAAGTGACGTACGACTGGTTTGGATGCTTATGACCGTTGTAGCATCTCCATATGTGGTCAAAATTTGGCAACTGTCAGCTTGGCAACTGACTCATATTTATGACAGTTGCAGTGCTCCGGGTTCACGTGCTCTCCTTTGGTTGACCTACTGTCAAGCAAAGTCAATGATGGAAGCCAGATTCGGGGTGCTAATTTAACTTAAGTGGAACATATGTGGTCAAAAGGGCCGAAAAATGGGGCAAATTTCACTTAATGTCTGTCTCACTTAGCAGAATAAATTTCGGGCCCAATGGTGGTCGTACATAGAGGACTCTCTGCACTGCCACTATTGTTATTTTACCATCGTGGGAAACGGAAGCCCCCACTTTTCCAAAAGAGCTTTAACCTGTCTCTCTTCTGTTCTGGTTACGTCACGGCTAAAGCCGAGTTAAGTGCAAGGCAAACATTACGCACGTCTCTCTCAACGCTTTTCCCAAGGCTTTACAAAGCCCTGTTCATTTTCCACCCAACTGACATTTTGGGCTGAAACAATTTCATTTTCTGTCTTGCCCTCTCGGCCAATCCATGCAACGGAAGGCAGATTTCAACTGTCGCTCTCCGGATTCAGCAGGATCAAATGGAAAACTTCCCTGCCAGCCTGGATGTCAAATATTTGCAAGGCGCATAGGGGAAAAAAAAACAACGAAAAGAACAGATCTTGAAAAAAGGATGATATAAGCAAAATAAACAAGTCGGCAATCTGGGGCTTGCAATTAAAGTGGTTTTTTTTTTTTTTAAGACTGCCTCAGAAGGCAGCGTTCCAATTTCTTGGGGGTTGATCTACTTCAGGGGTCTTCAAACTTGGCTCTTGTATGACTGGCTGAGGAATGCTGGGAGTTGAAGTCCACAAGTCATGAAGAGGCCATAGTTCCCTCATGCTGGCTGAGGAATTCTGGGAGTTGAAGTCCACAAGTCATGAAGGGATCAAGTCCTCATGCTGGCTGAGGAATTCTGGGAGTTGAAGTCCATGAGTCGTGAAGGGGCCATAGTTCCCCCATGCTGGCTGAGGAATTATGGGAGTTGAAGTCTGCAAGTTATAAAGGGGCCATAGTTTCCCCATGCTGCCTCAGGAATTCTGGGAGTTGAAGTCCGCAAGTCATGAAGGGACCAAGTCCTCATGCTGGCTGAGAAATTCTGGGAGTTGAAGTCCATAAGTCATGAAGGGACCAAGTCCTCATGCTGGCTGAGGAATTCTGGGAGTTTGAAGTCTACAAGTCCTGAAGGGGCCATAGTTCCCCCATGCTGGCTGAGGAATTCTAGGAGTTGAAGTCCACAAGTCATGAAGGGACCAAGTCCTCATGCTGGCTGAGAAATTCTGGGAGTTGAAGTCCACAAGTCATAAAAGGGCCAAGTTTGAAGACCCCTGATCTATTTGTTTTTTTTTTCCTTTTGAAGATTTGAGAAAATCACGCTCCTATGCATTTCTCCTGAATACATGCAGAACTTTAGTAGGTATTTTTTAAAAAAAATATATGTCAGTGTACAGGTAAGTCCTCAGCTTATGGGCGAAATGGAGCCCCGAATTTAGGTGGCTGAGCAAGAAATTGGTTAAGTGAGTTTTGCCCCCTTTTACAACGTTCCCTGCCACGGTTGTTAAGTGAATCTGGATTGCCTCGTAAAATATCAACACAAGATCCCGGCACGCTGCGACCGTCATAAATACGAACCAGTTGTCAAGCATCTGAATTTTGATTACATGATCACGGGGATGCTGCAAAGGTCATACCTGTGAAAAACAGCCATAAGTCACTTTTTTCAGTCCCGTTGTAACTTTGAACGGTCACTAAACAAACTGTTGTAAATAGAGGAGAACTACTTGTCTATATTTTCCCAAATAGCTTTGATTTTTTGTCCAAATTTCTCCGGGACCGGCTGATTGTATTCTAACACAGGGGTCCCCAACATGTGGCCCGCAGCCCGGGAATGGGCCGTGGCCTGCTGGCCACCATATACATGCGTGTGCACACACACCCTCACTTGTGTTAGTGCCGCGGCCACAGGGCGCAAAAACAGGACTCCGTGCCACGGGCTGCAAAAACAGGCTGCTACCACCCTATGGGGTGCAAAAATGGGTGCCGCCATGCCACGAGATACAAAAGGGCTGCCATCACACCATGGGGCGCAAAAATGGGTGCTGCCATGCCACAGGGCACAAAAACGGGCTGCCACTGCACCATGGGTGCAAAAATGGATGCCGCCATGCCATGGGGCACTAAAACAGGCCACCACTGCAAAAACGGTCTCCACCGTGCCACAGGGAGCAGAAACAAGGCACTGTGCCACGCAAAAATGCAGCAGTGTTAGTGACTATCACGCGGGTGCTAGCCTTGCCCCATTTGCGGCACGCATGTGTTCGCGGCCCTGTGCACACGGACATACACGCCCGCATATAAAATGCTTCCCCCTCTTTTCCTCCAGTCCGCCAACTGACAAAGTTTGCTGACCTCTGTTCTAACACAGGAGCTACTTCTAAGGAATTAGTTTTAAAATCCGAGCCACCTCAACACTTTTTTAAAGAAAAAAAAATAAAAAATCAGGAACTCAAAAAATAACAAGTAGGGCGTGCATTTAATTATCGATCAGAAAAAGTTGACGACAGGCGTCGGTCTAACGTCGCCACCTAAGTTCTGCCTCGACGGGTGTACAGATAGTCCTCGCGTTATGACCACAGGGAAGGGAAGACACTTGTTAAGTGCATTTTGCACCGTTTTATGACCTCTCTTGCCACAGCTATTAAGTCAGTCGCTGCAGTTGATAAGTTAGTAACATGGCTATTATGTGAATCCGGCTTCCCCTTGGTCAGTAGGTCCCAAAAGGGGGGAATCACGTGCTCCTGGGAAGCTGCGACAGTCATCAATAAGAGCTAGTTGCCAAGTCCTCGAATTTTGACCACGTGACCCTGGGGATGTTGCAACGGTTTGTTAAGTGTGACAGCTGGTCATAAGTCCATTTTTTTCAGTGCTGTTGAATTTCGAACGATCAGTAAGTGAATGGTTGTGAGGACTGTCTTTACTGGACATTGGAGGGTTTGGGGGGGAGCATAAAAATAAAAGCTCGGATTTCCCCCGAAAGTTTTCAAATGGCTTTCCTCCAATAAACCCCAAATCTTGGAGACTTGGAATATTGAAAGCCTGGACTATTGAAAGGGTGAAAGCAAGAGGATAGGAGGAAGGCCCATAGGGCTGCCCCCTCCCACCTCACCCACCCCTCAAAGAGAACAAAAGAGACACTGACGCAGGAAGCCCCCCTGAGACCATTAAAGGAGCTGTAAAAGTTTATGGCTAGTAAATGGCCTCTCCTGCATTTTGGATGGGGGGGGGGTGGGAGACAGCATTAAAAGGAAACATCACTGTGTGTGAGCGTGCGATGCGACGCACACGCTCAAGGGTGGTGCATTGTGCCCCACTGGTTCTCGTAAGCCTTCTCCAAGCACTGTTCTTGCATCTCTGCACACCCTAAAGTCAACTCACAGCTTGACTACTGCAACACGGTCCACCTAGGGCAGTGATGGTGAACCTTTCAGAGACGGAGTGCCCAAACTGCAACCCAAAACCCACTTATGCAGTCGGGTGCTGGGTGGGCGTGGCCCATTGGGGGGATGTGGCCCATTGGGGGGCGTGGCCCATTGGGGGGGCGTGGCTGCAGTGTGGTAACAGCAGACTGGGTGGGACTAAAAAGTTCAATCAATCAATTCCAACTTTGCAAGATCTTTCCCCCCCACCCCAGAAGTTGAAATTGACTGATTGATTGAACTTTTTTTTTTTTGCACACGGCGATGGAAGCCTAAAGCGAAAAGGTTTTATAAAACCCAGTGGAAGGCCTAGGATTGGGGCGACGATGCGCATGCCCACAGAGAGGGCGCTGAGTGCCGCCTCTGGCACCCGTGCCATAGGTCCGCCACCGCTAACCTAGGGACTGCCCTTGAAGACTGTCCAGAAGCTCCAACTGGTTCAGAATTCACCTCTTCATCCCATCGCCAATTCACAGTGTAACTTTCAGGTGGTCCTTGATTTATGACCACCAATTTACGTTTGCCAACATGAGACATTTGTTAAGTGAGCTTTGTTCGGGCTTTAAGGCCTTTCTTGCCACAGTTGTTAGTCACTGGAGTTGTAAAGTTAGTAACAGGATGGTTAAGTGAATCCGGCTTCCCCCCTCGACTTTGCTTGTCAGAAAGTCACAAAAGGGAATCACAGGATCCCAGGACACTGCAACCGTCATAAATACAAATCAGTTGTAATGAACTGTTGTAAGTCGAGGATTATCTACTACACCACATTCTACAAGGGGCTGGCCTTGAAGACTAGCCAGCAGCTCGAACTGGTCCAGAATGCAACTCTTCATGCCCCCCTCACAACCTGACTACTGCAACGCACTCTACATGGGGCAGCCCTTGAAGACTATTCAGCAGCTCAAACTGGCCCAGAATGCAACTCTTTATGCCCCCTCACAACTTGACTACTGCAACACACTCTACAAGGGGCTGGCCTTGAAGACTACTCAGCAGCTCTAACTGATCCAGAATGCAGCTCTTCATACCCCACTCACAACTTGACTACTGCAACACCCTCTATATGGGGCTGCCCTTGAAGACTAGCCGGCAGCTCTAACTGGTCCAGAATGCAACTCTTTATGCCCTCCTCACAACCTGACTATTGCAATGCACTCTGCATGGGGCAGCCCTTGAAGACTAGCCAGCAGCTATAACTGGTCTAGAATGCAGCTCTTCATGCCCCCACACAACTTGACTACTGCAATGCACTCTACACGGGGCAGCCCTTGAAGACTAGCCAGCAGCTCAAACTGATCCAGAATGCAACTCTTCATGCCCACCTCACGTCTTGACTACTGCAACGCACTCTACATGGGGCTGGCCTTGAAGACTAGCCAAAAGCGCTAACTGGTTCAGAATGCAGAATGCATGGCTAGTGATGTCCATGCCTTAGCACAGTATTTCCCAAACTTGACAATTTTAAGGCATGAGGACTTCAACTCCCAGTGGAATTCTGAGAGTTGAAGTCCACATGCCTTAAAATTGTCAAGTTTGGGAAACACTGCCTTAGCATGTCCATATATCATCTATGGTTTTAGGGCCTGATTACTGATTACTCTGATTCCAGTTGGTTTCTGCCTGATTTGATTTGATCCTAATTCGCTCTCTTCCTTTAATTAAACCACCTGATCGCCTTTGACCTTGTTACTAAAAGTTCCCCTCCCTTTTTGACCAAATGGGGTTGAAATTAGGCCTGTATCCTACACCAGTGTTTCTCAACCTTGACAATTTTAAGGCATGTGGACCAACTCCCAGAATTCCACAGCCAGCATTGCTGGCTGTGGAATTCTGGGAATTGAAGTCCAAATGCCTTAAAATTGTCAAGGTTGAGAAACACTGTCCTAACACAATCATGTCATTCTTCCCCTTCTCCTTAGCAGGAACGAAAAGAATGCAATTAAAGCTAGACATTCTTCTGTACAAGAAAAATCCCTTTCCAGTGAAACACCCCCCCCAACTCTGCCTGACCTTGTTGGCCCGCTTTGACTTTTGAGGTCAAAGCAAAAATGCAATTTAAAGGCCCAGCCTTACACAACGGAGCTAAATCACCCCCCCCAAAAGAAACAACCATTAAAAACTAAGCTTGGCGTGATATTTAAATGTGGCCCCGGCTAGGAGGATTTCTTTATTTCTCCACGCAACTCTGCCGAGTTTATTTATTTATTGATCCTTGGGCTTTCCCTCAGAGAAAAAAATGTTGTCCGTTGTGCTTTTAGCATAGTCTTGAGGGAAGTGAGAAGTGCCAAAGATTGCCTAACCCTGGACAGGAAATAGGAAGAATTGGACAATCGTTGGCTTTTTTCCCAGCTCTTCTCTTTTTCTGTAACATCCACATTCACTTAGGGAAAAAAAAACAATCCATAATGAAGTTCCATAATGAAAAGCAGGACTAGGGGAGACATGATGGCAGTGTCCCTATATTTGAGGGGCTGCCCCAAAGAAGAGAGAGTCAAGCTATTTTCCAAAGCACCTGAAGGCAGGACAAGAAGCAACGCATGGAAACTCATCAAGGAGAGAAGCAACCTGGAACTAAGGAGAAATTTCCTGACAGTTAGAACAATTAACCAGTGGAACCACCTGCCTCCAGAAGCTGTGAATGCTCCAATACTGGAAGTTTTTAAGAAGAGACTGGACAGCCATTTGTCCAAAATGGTATAGGGTTTCCTGCCTGAGCAGGGGTTGGACTAGATGACCTCCAAGGTCCCCTCCAACATCATCATCATCAACAACAACAGTTGCAGATTGGATATGTCTGGTTTAATGAAGAGAAGGACGACGGGGGACACGATAGCAGCCTTCCAGTATCTCAGGGGCTGCCCCAAAGAAGAGGGAGTCAAGCTATTCTCCAAAGCGCCTGAAGGCAGGACAAGAAGCCATGGATGGAAACTCATCAAGGAGAGAAGCAACCTGGAACTAAGGAGAAACTTCCTGACGGTGAGAACAATTAACCAGTGGAACCACCTGCCTCCAGAAGCGGTGAATGCTCCAACACTGGAAGTTTTTAAGAAGAGACTGGACAGCCATTTGTCTGAAATGGTATAGGGCTTCCTGCCTGAGCAGGGGGTTGGACTAGATGACCTCCAAGGTCCCTTCCAACTCTATTCTGAGTGTCCTCTATACTTACACTCTTCACCTGTTGTATCCCTATGCAGGGATCCCTACTTCCTAACACTACTTCCCAGAAAAGTCTTAATTTTAAAAACCAGTTGGCAAGTGCTCCAACATTAGAGGTTTTTAAGAAGAGATGAGACAACCATTTGTCCAGAATGGTATAGGATCTCCTGCCTGAGCAGGAGTTGGACTAGACTAGAAGACCTCCAAGCTCCCTTCCAACTCTGTTATTCTGCTAAGTCTGAAAACCTCGAGTTACAATGACAATTGGAGCTGTGGGGTGCAGTGGTCAGAATGCAGTATTGCAAGCTAATTCTGCCCACTGCCAGCAGTTCGATCCTGACTGAAGGTTGACTCAGCCTTCCATCCTTCCAAGGTTGAGAAAATGAGGACCCAGATTGTTGGGGGCAATAAGTGTCATTGCTATAAATAAAAGCCATGATGGCACAGGGGTTAATATTGCAAGCTAATTCTGCCCACTGCCAGCAGTTCGATCCTGACTGAAGGTTGACTCAGCCTTCCATCCTTCCAAGGTTGAGAAAATGAGGACCCAGATTGTTGGGGGCAATAAGTGTCATTGCTATAAATAAAAGCCATGATGGCACAGGGGTTAATATTGCAAGCTAATTCTGCCCACTGCCAGCAGTTCGATCCTGACTGATGTTAACTCAGCCTTCTATCCTTCCGAGGTCGGTAAAATGAGGACCCAGATTGTTGGGGGCAAATATGTTGACTCTGTAAACCAGGGCTTTTCAACCTTTTCACCCATTGTACCACTTTTAGGATATGGCAACATCCGAGTACCACCAGTCGCCTAGCAAGGTGTCAAAAACCTGATGACCAAAAAAAAAAAAAAAACCCAGGAAAAAGTGATAAAGTACAGGTAGTCCTCGACTTACAACAGTTTGCTTAGTGACTGTTCGAAGTTACAATGGCACTGAAAAAAGTGCCCCCCAAGCTCAAAATTTCTGTTGTTCAGTAAGCCCTTTGTTAATTGAGTTAATTGAGCCCCATTTTTCGACCTTTCTTGCTTCAGCTGTTGAGTGAATCGCTGCGGTTGATAAGTTAGTAACTCGGTTAAGTGAATCTCGCTTCCCCATCGACTTTGCTTGTCAGAAGATCGCAAAAGGGGATCAAGTGACCTTGGCACAGAACAACGGTCACAGATAGGAACCAGTTGCCCAGCCTCTGAGTTTTGATCACGTGGCCATAGGGAAGCTGCTAAGGTTGTAACTGCGAAAAAGAATCATCAGTCACTTTTTTCACTGCCGTTGTTACTTTGAACAGTCACCACACAAACTGTTGTCAGTCAAAGACTACCTGTAGTAGTTTAGCAAAGGGCTTTTCAACCTTTTCACCCACTGTACCACTTTTAGGATATGGCAACATCTGAGTACCACCAGTTGCCTAGCAAGATGTCAAAAACTTGGTGAGGAAAAAAAAAAAAAGGAAAAAAGTGATAAAGTACAGGTAGTCCTCGACTTACAAAAGTTTGCTTAGTGACTGTTCGAAGTTACAATGGCACTGAAAAAAATGCCGAGCAAGACACCTGCCTGCCCGCTTGGCTGCGCTCTTCCTCCTGTCTGAGGTTTTCATTGTTGTGAGCATTTCTGTTGAGGATTGGCAGCGGGGATGGGGTGGGGAGTGTTTGGTCTTTATTTCCCCCCCCCCCCGTCTTCTGGGTGGTTGCAGCAGGTTTTGGTCACTTCACATGACCCTGGGACACTGTGACAGTCATAAATATGAATCAGTTGCCAAGCATCACAAGACCCTGGAGATGCTGCAACATTCCAGCTGATCGGCGCTTCTTCTGGGCTCAGCAGAAGCACCAGGATCAGCTCCGAGCTCCAGCTGGAGCCTGGCACTGATCCTGGCGCTTCCACTGAGCCCTGACAGCCCTGCAGCTCCAGCCATCTCTTGCTCAGACTTGTGTGGTTGTGCTGCCACCGGTTCAGCTCATTCCCCTCCCCCGCTACCACTTTTCTAAGATGGTCGCGTACCACCTGCCAGGTGCCAAATGTACCACAGGTGGTATCCGTACCACTGGATGAAAAGCCCTGGTTTAGCATACTGTCTGAATGCAGCTCTGCATTGCTAGCCTATTCTGTATCATCTCATCAAGAAATAGGTCCATTTCCTCCCATAAACACTGTCTGGTACAAAATCTATGCAATAGTGGCAAATGTCTGTAGCTTGGGTGTAGGATCATGGTGAATGTTTGTTCTCCGAGTTTGTGGATGGGTTTCCGAATGTTTCGTTACCAGGCTAGGTAACACCTTCAACAGAGTTTAGGGGATTCTAGACTCATCCTAGACCAGGGGTAGGCAACCTTGGCTCTTTTATGACTCGTGGACGTCAACTCCCAGAATTCCTGAGCCAACATGGGGAAACTATAGCCTCTTCATGATTTGTGGACTTCAACTCCCAGAATTCCTCAGCCAGCATGGGGGAACTATGCCCCTTTCATGATTTGTGGACTTCAACTCCCAGAATTCCTCAGCATGGGGGAACTATGGCCCCTCTATGACTGGTGGACTTCAACTCCCAGAATTCCTGAGCCAGCATGGGTCAGCTTGGAAACATCTCCCTTTTCCCTCAGCATGGCTGGCTCAGGAATTCTGGGAGTTGAAGTCCACGAGTCATAAAAGCGCCAAGGTGGCCTACCCCTGGCCTAGACCCATCACAAGCTTCTCACTGATAACTCACACCTGACCCATCACAAGACCCTCATTTAACACAACCACACCTGAACCCCTTATAAACAGAAGAACAGGGCCACTGATGTTCCCTAAACTCTGCTGACGATGTTTGGAAACCAACCCACAAGCTCGGAGAATGAACCTTCACCCTCACAAAACTTATGCTTTGATCTGCTGATCTTCTAGACCAGTGGTTCTCAACCTTTTTAATGCCGCGACCCCCAACGGTCGTAAGTCAAGGACTACTCAACCGGTTGTAAGTTGAGGACTACTCAACTGGTGGAGCACCGTTTGCAGAATGGGACTTTTGGCGGGCTCAGCAGGGCAGAGACAGCCTGGACAATTCCTATTGGCTTTTGAAAGCCAATACAATGAGACTCTATTCAAGAGAATCTATTCTATTGGCTTTCAAAAGCCTATAGAATAAAAGGGAGTAGAACAGCTAAGGAAAAGGGGAAAAAAATGGCGGACTGTGTTGTTTGGTGACCCCCGTGAAATGGTCGTTCGACCCCAAATGGGGTCCCGACCCACAGGTTGAGAACCACTGTTCTAGACTTTATGAGAATAAAATCTGAATTTCTCAGGGGGGAATTTCTTCTTGGGACTTCTGCAAAACATTTCAATTTGACCATTGTCCAGCAGCTCAATTTATCTCTTCTCTGCATAAAATGATGCATTTTCTTTCCCCGGAAAGCTTGACAGCTAGTTGGGCTCCCTCACTGGGAGACAAATGCCCTTTCTGGATCCTGAAATCAGTGTGGATCCACTGCCCCCTTCTGGATTGGCCTTGATCACTCCGCTTTGCATTTCCCCCAGCTGAGCAACGGTGGATAATCAGACAACATGCTGTAAGCAGAGTTTCTCAACCTTGGCCATTTTAAGACGTGTGGACTTGCAGAAGAAGGGCTTAAGATACAGGAGGATCTGGATGAACATTGGACATTATCTAACAAAAGGAAACTCAATGATGAAAAAAGTAAGGTTCTACATTTAGGCAAGAAAAACCAAATGCACAGGAACAGTATAGTCAGTGTTTCTCAACCTTGACAATTTTAAGGCATGTGGACTTCAACTCCCAGAATTCCACAGCCAGCATTGCTGGCTGTGGAATTCTGGGAGTTGAAGTCCACATGCCTTAAAATTGTCAAGGTTGAGAAACACTGGTATAGGTGGTACCTGGCTCAACAGTAGTAACTGTGAGAGGGATCTTGGAGTCCTAGTGGACAATCACTTAAATAGGAGCCAGCCGTGTGCTGCAGCTGCCAAAAAGGCCAATACAGTGCTGGGCTGCATTAACAGAGGGAGAGAATCAAGATCACTTAAAGTGTTAATACCACTTTACAAGGCCTTGGTAAGGCCACACTTGGAATCCTGCATCCAGTTTTGGTCACCACGATGTAAAAAAGATGTTGAGACTCTAGAAAGAGTACAGAGAAGAGCAACAAAGATGATCAGGGGACTGGAGGCTGAAACATATAAGGAACAGTTGCTGGAATTGGGTATGTCTAGTTTAATGAAGAGAAGCACGAGGGGGGACATGATAGCAGTGTTCCAATATTTCAGGGGCTGCCCCAAAGAAGAGGGAGTCAAGCTATTCTCCAAAGCCCCTGAAGGCAGGACAAGAAGAAACAGATGGAAACTAATCAAGGAGAGAAGCAACCTAGAACTAAGGAGAAATTTCCCGACAATTAGAACAATTAACCAGTGGAACGGTTTCTCTCCAGAAATTGTGAATGCTCCAACACTGGACGTTTTTAAGAAGAGTCTGGATAACCATTTGGCTGAAATGGTGTAGCCAAAGCAGGGGGTTGGACTAGAAGACCTTCAAGGTCACTTCCAACTCTGTCATTCTATATTCTATTCTGTTCTGTTTTGTTCTGTTCTATTCGTTACAAGAAATTAAATTGAAGGAGAGGGAACTCCAGAACTTGCCAGAGGATTCTAACATACTTAATCAACTAAAAATATTGCAACCACAACTTTCCTTGCCAACTGTTTTAGATTTTGAAAAGAAACTTAAATATACAAAATGACACTTTTTTGAACATGCAAATAAACCAGGGAGATGGTTGGCATGCAAACTAAGAAAACAGACAGAAAAGAAGATGATAACCAAGCTTCAAGAGAGAAATGAGACTTGCATGAATAACAAAACTTTTCAAAGACTTTTTTGGAATTATTATACTAATGTACCGTATTTTCCGGCGTATAAGATGACTTTCTAAACCATGCAAATCGTCTCCGGTTGGGGGTCGTCTTATACACAGAGTCGTCTTATACGCCAGAAAATACGGTATATAAAGAACAAGAAATGTCTTCAGACACTACTGAGGAGTATACAACAACTAAAAATCTTCCTAAATTATCGGAAAATTGCAAGCAAATTTTGAACAGTCCAATAACAACTTTTGAAAGCATAGAAGCAATTACAGGAGCTAAAACAGGCAAAGCCGAGGTGGCGCAGCAGTTAGAGTGCAGTACTGCAGGCCCCTTTAGCTGACTGTGTTCAAATATTGTGGGCACCTGTGGCCCCACTCGCGTGAAGGTTGCAGGCACTTGGGGCCTCACTCACACAAGGGTCGTGGGCACTTGCAGCCCCACTTGCATGGGCACTTGTCACCCCACTTGTATGAGCGCTCAGGGATTAACTTGCTCAGGGATTAACTTGCTCGTACGAGCGTTGCAGATGCTCGGTGCCTCACTCGTGCGAGCGTCACAGGGGTGCTTGGCCCCCCTCACACTAGCAACATGCACTCACGTACATACATGCATGCACTCGCAGCTGCCCCTCCCACTAAACAGAGCCGAGGTGGCGCAGCAGTTAGAGTGCAGTACTGCAGGCCACTTTAGCTGACTGTGTTCAGCAGGTCAGCGGTTCAAATCTCACCGGCTCAAGGTTGACTCAGCCTTCCATCCTTCCGGGGTAGGTAAAATGAGGACCCAGATTGTTGGGGGCAATGTAAATATATATATACATTGCTTACTGGTGTACACCGCTTAGAGAGTGCTTGCACTTAAAGCGGTGTATAAGTCTCATAAATAAATAAAGCTCTGGGACCAAATGGCCAATACAGTGGATTCTATAAATTTTTTGAAGATCGATTACTTCTTCCAATGAAGGACTTAATGAATTCTGTTTTACAAGGGAACCCCAGTATGCCAGACTCTTGGAAGGTTGCCTACATTTCTTTAATACTTTCCAAAGATGCACTGGATTTAACGTCTGTGAAGAACTACAGGCCAATCTCTCTCCTTAATAACCACTACAAAACTCTTTACATCTACGGACAAGTCAGTTGAAAAACAGTTTGTGCTGCTATTACTTCACATAGTGTCGGCTGTGAGGATTATAATTGCCAAACGCTGGAAAGAAAAAGAGAGGCCGACCGTTGAAGAATGGATTTTGAAATTGACGGAATTTAGCAGAGATTGTGAAACTAACCGCTTTGGTTAGAGATAATGGACTAGACCAGGGGTGGGCAACCTTGGCTCTTTTATGACTCGTGGACTTCAACTCCCAGAATTCCTGAGCCCGCCATGCTGAGGGGAAAGGGAGAGGTTTCCAAGCTGAGACATGCTGGCTGAGGAATTCTGGGAGTTGAAGTCCACGAGTCAGAAAGTGGCCGAGGCCTAGGCCAGAGGTAGGCAACCCTGGCTCTTTTATGACTTGTGGACTTCAACTCCCAGAATTCCTGAGCCAGCATGGGGGAACTATGGCCCCTTCATGACTCGTGGACTTCAGCTCCCAGAATTCCTCAGCCAGCATGGGGGAAACTTTGGCCCCTTCATGACTTGTGGACTTCAACTCCCAGAATTCCTGAGCCAGCCATGCTGAGGGGAAAGGGAGAGGTTTCCAAGCTGAGCCGTGCTGGCTCAGGAATTCTGGGAGTTGAAGTCCACAAGTCAGAAAGCGGCCGAGGCCTAGGCCAGAGGTAGGCAACCCTGGCTCTTTTATGACTTGTGGACTTCAACTCCCAGAATTCCTAAGCCAGTATGGGGGAACTATGGCCCCTTCATGACTTGTGGACTTCAACTCCCAGAATTCCTAAGCCAGTATGGGGGAACTATGGCCCCTTCATGACTTGTGGACTTCAACTCCCAGAATTCCAAAGCCAGTATGGGGGAAATATGGCCCCTTCATGACTTGTGGACTTCAACTCCCAGAATTCCTAAGCCAGTATGGGGGAACTATGGCCCCTTCATGACTTGTGGACTTCAACTCCCAGAACTGCTGAGCCAGCATGGGGGAACTATGGTCCCTTCATGACTTGTGGACTTCAACTCCCAGAATTCCTGAGCCAGCCACACTGAGGGGAAAGTGAGAGGTTTCCAAGCTGAGCCATGCTGGCTCAGGAATTCTGGGAGTTGAAGTCCACAAGTCATATAAAGGCCAAGGTTGCCTCCCTCTGGACTAGACAGCTATATAAGAGACTGGAAACCGTTTGTGGACTTTCTATGCACTAAATATAACAGGTGATTAACAGAAAGATTTGAAGATTAGTGCAATGCTTAGTTCAACCTCCTGACTGCTATTTCTTCTCTTTTTATTTTATATACAGGTAATCCTCTACTTACTTAGTGACCGTTCAAAGTTATAATGGCACTGAAAAAAGTGACTTATGGCCATTTTTCACACTTATGACCGTTGAAGCATCCCCATGATCATGTGATGTAAACTCCCTCACATGAAACTTCCTTTAGTGACCTTCTGACAAGCAAAGTCAATGGGGGAAGCCGGATTCGCTTAACAACCTTGTTACTCATTTAACAACTGCAGTGATTCACTTAACAAATGTGGCAAGAAAAATCGTAAAGTGGGGCAGAACTCACTTCACAAATTTCTCACTTAGCAACATAAATTCTGGGCTCAATTGTGGTTACAGGACTGCCTGTATGCATACATTTGTTAAAAGGAGAGAATTTATTGGGTTTTTTTTTCTTTTCTTTTGGCACTCAACCAAGGCGGATCCTGCATGTTAAATGTTAAATTTAATTGACTCCTTTTTCCTCCTTTTTGCGCCACAATTTTTTCCCCTTTCTTGTTGTTGTGGTTAGGGCTGAATGTACATTATTGCATTTTGTTTGTTTGGTTTAGGATAAAATAATAAAAGTTGCAAAAGGTGATTACAGGATGTTGGGACACAGCAACAGCCCTAACGAACCAATTGCCAATCATCCGAATTTTGATCACACGATCACGGGGCTGTTACAAAGGTTGCAAGTGCGAAATCAGATCATAAGTCATTTTTTTTCAGTGCCGTTTGAACAGTCACTAAATGAACTGTTGTGAGTCGAGGACTAACTGCATATTCATTTACTGCTATTTCAGATGTGAGGCTTACTCTTCCACATTTCCCCACCTGCTCCTGAGTCTTCTAGATCAGTGGTTCTCAACCTTTTTAATGCCGCGACCCCCCAACCGGTCGTAAGTTGAGGACTACTCAACCGGTCGTAAGTCGAGGACTACTCAACTGGTGCAGCACCGTTTGCAGAATGGGACTTTTGGCCAGCTCAGCAGGGCAGAGACAGCCTGGACAATTCCTATTGGCTTTGGAAAGCCAATAGAATTAGACTCTATTCAAGAGAGTCTATTCTATTGGCTTTCAAAAGCCAATAGAATAAAAGGGAGCAGCACAGCTAAGGAAAAGGGGGGAAAAAATGGCGGACTGCGTTGTTTGGCGACCCCCGTGAAATGGTCGTTCGACCCCAAATGGGGTCCCGACCCACAGGTTGAGAACCGCTGTTCTAGATATATCACCAATTTCTTTCTTTCAAAAAATATCTGACCAAAAAATAAAGTTTTATTCACTCCTGCATCTCCTTGGTGCCCTAGGTTCATGTTTCTCAACCTTGGAGACTTAGACTTCCACTCCCAGCATCCCCCGAGCCAGCATTCTGGGACCTTTCCCTGACCTCCATGAGGGCTAGCACCTTGGGATGCCTGTGAGGCCCAAGCCTCAGGGACCCAGCGGGGAAATAGAACGCCCGGCGGTCGCTATAGCAACGTAGAGCCCCGGCCCGGCAAGCCTTGCGGGCGGTTCGCCCTCCGGTCGCCGTGGCAACGTAGAGCCCCACCCGGCAAGCCTCGCGGGCGGTTGGCTCGCCGGTCGCCATGGCGACACTGGAGCCCCCGGCCCGGCAAGCCTTGCGGGCGGTTCGCCCTCCGGTCGCCATGGCAACCCAGAGGCCCTGCCCGCCAGGCCTCGCAGGCGGGCCTCCGCCGCCGCCGCCGCCGCCGCTGCCGCCCCGCCTCAAGCCGGCGGGAAGGCGGGGTCAGCTGGCCCGAAGGTCCCTGAAGAAGAGCGGATGCGGCGGCGGGCGCTTCCTTTCCTCCTCGCTCGGCCCTCCGACCGGCCATGGCTCCCGCCGGCGACCGCGCCGGCTACTGGGGCCCGCCGACGTCCACCCTCGACTGGTGCGAGGAGAACTACGTCGTTTCCTCCTACATCGCCGAGTTCTGTGAGTGAGGCGGCGGCGGCGGCTGCGGAGAGGGGGGGGTCGCTTTCCCTCGTGGACTCCCCCCCAACCCCTTCCCCGTGGAAGTGGGGTGATGGAGGGGGTCCCCCAAGAAGTGCTTGACGGGAGGGGGGAAAGAGCGGCCTAGTCCCCCCCCCTTCACCCTTGAAGGGTTGCATCTTTGCAAGGGGGGGAAGAGACAAAGGGGGGGGGCTTTTGCAGAAGTCACCCGCCCCGAGGTTATTTCTGGGAGGTTGGTGCAGGTTCCTTGGCTCTTTTGTGACTCGTGGACTTCAACTCCCAGAATTCCTGAGCCAGCCGTGCTGAGGGGAAAGGGAGGGGTTTCCATGCTGAGCCATGCTGGCTCAGGAATTCTAGGAGTTGAAGTCCACGAGTCATGAAGGGGCCATAGTTCCCCCATGCTGGCTCAGGAATTCTGGGAGTTGAAGTCCACCAGCCATAGTTCCCCGATGCTGAGGACTTCTGGGAGTTGAAGCCCACAAATCATGAAGGGGGCATAGTTCCCCCATGCTGGCTCAGGAATTCTAGGAGTTGAAGTCCACGAGTCATGAAGGGGCCATAGTTCCCCCATGCTGGCTCAGGAATTCTGGGAGTTGAAGTCCACCAGCCATAGTTCCCCGATGCTGAGGAATTCTGGGAGTTGAAGCCCACAAATCATGAAGGGGGCATAGTTCCCCCATGCTGGCTCAGGAATTCTAGGAGTTGAAGTCCACGAGTCATGAAGGGGCCATAGTTCCCCCATGCTGGCTCAGGAATTCTGGGAGTTGAAGTCCACCAGCCATAGTTCCCCGATGCTGAGGAATTCTGGGAGTTGAAGCCCACAAATCATGAAGGGGGCATAGTTCCCCCATGCTGGCTCAGGAATTCTGGGAGTTGAAGTCCACAAATCATGAAGAGGCTATAGTTTCCCCATGCTGGCTCAGGAATTCTGGGAGTTGAAGTCCACCAGTCATAAAAGAGCCAAGGTTGTCTCCCCCTGTTTAGGGGGTTCCTTCCCCCCCCCCAATTGCAGATCTTTCCCTCCTTCCCCCCCCCACCTACTCCATTGTGGAAGACTGGAGCTGGGAGGGGGGAAATCTTTGGAAAAGGCTGGGGGCACTAATGAGAGAAGTAACAGAGTCGGAAAGGGACCGTGGAGGTCTTCTAGTCCAGCCCCCTGCTGAAGCAGGAAACCCTAAACCAGTGGTTCTCAACCTTTTTAATGCTGCGACCCCCCCCCCAACCGGTCGTAAGTCGAGGACTACTCAACCGGTCGTAAGTCGAGGACTACTCAACTGGTGCAGCACCGTTTGCAGAATGGGACTTTTGGCGGGCTCAGCAGGGCAGAGACAGCTTGGACAATTCCTATTGGCTTTTAAAAGCCAATACAATTAGATTCTATTCAAGAGAGTCTATTCTATTGGCTTTCAAAAGCCAATAGAATAAAAGGGAGTAGCACAGCTAAGGAAAAAGGGGGGGGGGGAAATGGCGGACTGCGTTGTTTGGCGACCCCCGTGAAATGGTCGTTCGACCCCAAATGGGGTCCCGACCCACAGGTTGAGAACCACCGCCCTAAACCATTTCAGGCAAGTGGTTGGTTGTCCAAGTCTCTTCTTAAAAATAACTTCAGTAATGGAGCACCCACAAGTTCTGGAGGCAAAGTGGTTCAGAATCACTGTGTTGGGAGGGACCTTGGAGGTCATCTAGCCCAACCCCCTGCTCAAGCAGGAGAGACCCTGTACCATTCTGGACAAATGGCTATTAAATCTCTTCTTCAAAGCCTCCAGTGATGGGAGCCTCCACAAACTCTGGAGGTACGTTATGCAGAATAACTGAGTTGGAAGGGACCTTGGAGGTCATGTAGTCCAACCCCCTGCTGAAGCAGGAGACTAGGTGCCACTCTGGACAAATGATTATTAAATCTCTTTTTCAAACCCTCCAATGATGAAGCATCCACAACTAGAGACGAGTTCTTCAGAATAACAGGATAACAGCTGGAAGGGACCTTGGAGGTCTTCTAATCCAACCCAGTTTCTGTGGCAGGAGATCCTACACCATTTCAGACAAGTACTTGTTCAATCTTTTCTTAAAAACCTCCAGTGATGGAGCACCCACAACTTCTATCCACTGGTTAATTGTTCTCACCTTAATTTCTAAGTTGGAGCTTTCCTTGATGAGTTTCCATCTGTTGTTTCTTGTCCTGCCTTCAGGTGCTTTGGAGAACAGGTTGACTCTCCTCTAGGTAAGGGATTATCTGGGGGTGCGTGCCTCCTCCTAATAGTCATAGAAATTAATCAGTGGAACAGCCTGCCTCCAGAACCAGTAAATGCTCCAACACTGGAAGTTTTTAAGAAGAGACTGGACAGCCACTTGTCTGAAATGGTGTAGGGCAGTGTTTCTCAACCTTGACCATTTTAAGGCATGTGGACTTCAACTCCCAGAATTCCACAGCCAGCATTGCTGGCTGTGGAATTCTGGGAGTTGAAGTCCACATGCCTTAAAATGGTCAAGGTTGAGAAACACTGGTGTAGGGTTTCCTGCCCGAGCAGGGGGTTGGACTAGATGACCTCCAAGGTCCCTTCCAACTTTACTACTATTATTATTATTAAATGGATGGCAGGGAGGAAGGGTTTGTTTGTTGTAGCTTAAAGTTGAATTGTGGAGTCCTTGCTGCTGTCTGGGTTGTTTTCTTCCATGATGTTTCATCAGATGTCAAACAATCAGTCAGAATAGAGCTGGAAGGGATCTTGAACGTCTTCTAGTCCAGGGCTTTTCAACCTTTTCACCCATTGTACCACTTTTAGGAGATGGCAACATCCGAGGACCACCAGTCGCCTAGCAAGGTGTCAAAAACTTGAGGACAAAAAAAAAGGGGGGGAAAAGTGATAAAGTACAGGTAGCCCTTGACTTACAACAGTTCGCTTAGTGACTCTTAGAAGTTACAATGGCACTGAAAAAAGTGCCCCCCAAGCCACAGCTGGAGCAAGACACCTGCCTGCCTGCCCAGCAGCGCTCTTCCTCCTGGCTGAGGTTTTCATTGTTGTGAGCATTTCTGTTGAGGATTGGCAGCGGAGCTGGGCTGGGGGGTGTTTGGTTTTTATTCCCCCCCCCCCATCTGCTGGGTGGTTGCAGCAGGTTTTGGTCACTTCACATGATCCTGGGACACTGTGACCGTCATAAATATATATGAATCAGTTGCCAAGCATCTGAATGTAAATCACAAGACCCTGGAGATGCTGCAACATTCCAGCTGATCGGTGCTTCTTCAGGGCTCAGCAGAAGTGTCAGGATTAGTGCTGCTTTCCAACTGATTGGTGCTTCTTCAGGGCTCAGCAGAAGCACCAGGATCAGCGCCAAGCTCCAGGTGGAGCCTGGCGCTGATCCTGGCGTTTCTGCTGAGCCCTGACAGCCCTGCAGCTCCAGCCGTCTCTCGCTCAGGCTTGTGCGGTGCTGCCACCAGTTCAGCTCATTCCCCCACTACCACTTTTCTAGGATGGTCGTGTACCACCTGCCAGGTGCCAATGTACCACAGGTGGTACCCGTACCACTGGTTGAAAAGCCCTGCTCTAGAAGGGGTAACCCTGAACCCATTTGGGAGAAGAGGCTTGGGGACTGAAGGGGTGACTTGGGTGCTTAAAATTTCTGCAGGCCTCAGGCCACTCGTCCTGTTTAAAAAAAAAAGAAGAAGAATGAGGCGTTCCTCAGGTTGAACTTGACTCCTGGCAGCTTCGTATCGGCACCTGTGTCATTTTCTTGGCATCTGTGCTGCCTTCTTCCCAGAGGTATTCTTGTGCTCCTCACCTGTAGATTTCCTAGTAGTCCCTCATCCCATCCATCCAAGTCTCTTACTTTGTTTTAGCATTAGTCAAGTCCTGCTACTGCTACCCCTTAACGCCTCCCAGTGCTCTGAAAGAAGAATAAAAAGATGGAAAAGTTTGAACCCTATGTGTGGGCTGGAGAGAGGATACTTCCAGTTATGGACTTTTTTTTTTATAGTACAGCTTTAAAAAAAGGAAGGTAATAATGGTAAGGCCTTATTACATGTCTATACTATAATTGGACCATTGCATTATACAGAGAGCTGATTTTCTGATTAAAATTTACAAATGGGGCAGATGATCCCAGCAATCAAAAACTCAAGTTTCGTATCCCACAATATATGCAAGACTCTCCTAGCGACTTCTGGAATTATAAAATGTTTTTTTCTATAGGTCAGACGTGGGTGGGAAAAACCTTTTAATTTCTAATGCAGTCCAGGAGCTGAGATTTTTGCAAAAGAATACTGAATTAAACAAAGCTTGAGCAAATGCTGCCAGACTAGTCTGTGCCCTACAGTTGTGCATTAAGAAAATTCTGCTGATGCATTTTGACTTTTAAACCTTGCTGAACTACCCCCAAAATTAGCAAACTGGTTAAGCATATTAAAGGCAACTTACTCTTGCAAATATCAGAAAGAGTGTGATGGGCGTGCATTTTACTAACCACGTCAAATTTCGTAAAGCGTACTCCGTAGAAGCCTGTCTTTTAATAAAACACAGGTAATTCTCAACTTACGACTACATTCCTGTTGCTAAACGAGACAGTTAAGTGAGTTTTTCTCCCCATTTGATGACCTTTCTTGCCACAGTTGTTAAGTGAATCACTGCCGTTGATAAGTTAGTAACCCGGTTGTTAAGTGAAGCTGGCTTCCCCCATTGATTTTGCTTGTCAGAAGGTTGCAAAAGGGGATTGCGTGACTCCCCCCCCGGGGACACTTCAACTGTCGTAAATATGAACCAGTTGCCAAGCACCCGAATTTTGATCATGTGACCAGGGGGATGCTGCAACGGTTGTAACCAAAAAATGGTCATAAGTCACATTTTTCAGTGCTGTTGTAACTTCGAATGGTCACTAAACGAACTATAATAATAATAGTAGTAGTAGTAGTAGTAGTAGTAGTAGTAGTAGTAGTAGTAGTAGTAGTAATAGTAACAATAATGTTGGAAGGGACCTTGGAGGTCATCTAGTCCAACCCCCTGCTCAGGCAGGAAACCCTACACCATTTCAGACTACCTGTATGTTCACTGGAAAAGTTGTTACCAGAATCCTCCTGTTTATTACTACCATATCATACCGTATTTCCCTCTGTGCCTGTATTGGATGTCTTTATCATATGAGATGTTTGTCACAATCCTTTTACCCCCCCCCCCCCATCTCCTTAAGAAGAAGATGATGATGATGATAGACAAGGAGGAAGGAAGCAAAATACTCCTAAAAATTATTTCATTTGCAAAAAAAAAATAGATCTTGACAAATACCATATCCCCATATCACAAGAAAGATGTTGAGAGTTTGGAAAAAAATCAGAGAAGAGCAACTGAGATGATCCAAGGCCTGGAGACTAAAACATACGAAGAACGGGTGCGGGACTTGGGCACAAGAAACAGTGGTTGTAAACTGGTCAAGGAGAGAAGCAACCTGGAATTAAGAAGAAACTTCCAGACAGTGAGGACAATTAACCAGTGGAACAGCTTGCCACCAGAAATTGTGGGTTGCTCCTTCACTGAAGATTTTTGAGAAGAGGCTGGACAGTCACTTGTCTGAGATGGTATAGATCCTCCTGCTTGAACAGGAGGCTGGACTAGAAGACCTCCCAGATCCCTTTCACCTCTATTCTGTTTGCCTTACGCAGATTCCAATGTCAAAATGGGACACCCCACGTAAATCAGGAACGTGTTTCATAGGATAAAACACAAGCTGGGTATTTTAAATGTGCTAAAGACAATGTTTGTTAGTTTACGGCAGTGGTTCTCAACCTTTTTAATGCCGCGACCCCCAACCAATCGTAAGTCGAGGACTACTCAACTGGTGCAGCACTGTTTGCAGAATGGGACTTTTGGTGGGCTCAGTAGGGCAGAGACAGCCTGGACAATTCCTATTGGCTTTTGAAAGCCAATAGAATTAGACTTTATTCAAGAGAGTCTATTCTATTGGCTTTCAAAAGCCAATAGAATAAAAGGGAGCAGCACAGCTAAGGAAAAGGGGGGAAAAATGGCGGACTGTGTTGTTTGGCGACCCCCGTGAAATGGTCGTTCGACTCCAAATGGGGTCCCGACCCACAGGTTGAGAACCACTGGTTTACGGTGAGCAAATCACATTCTAGAGAGCTAGGTCCGCTTATTATTTACCAAAACATTTGTTATTACGTGATACCTATTTCTATTACTGTCCTCGTTTCTGTTGCTGCCCTTGTGGGGCCTGCCTCCCGTTGATATCACAAAGAAAACGCTGGGGTAGGATTCAGCTCGTTTGGAGAATGCCACATTTCATGGACATGAGGCGAGGAAAATTTCATATACTGTGTTGATACATATACGAAGCTCCCTTTTCACATCCAAGGTAGTTCTCCGTTCTTCCAATTGACGATCCCGCGTTTTCTCCTCAGCTAGGCGTTTTACTTAGCACAGAAGCCACACAAGCAAGTGGTCCAATTCTTTTTCATAGACCAGGGGTCTTCAATCATGGCCCTTTTATGATTTGTGGACTTCAACTCCCAGAATTCCTCAGCCAGGCAATTCTGGGAGTTGAAGTCCACAAATCATGAAGGGGCCATAGTTCCCCCATGTTGGCTGAGGAATTCTGGGAGTTGAAGTCCACAAATCATGAAGGGGCCATAGTTCCCCCATGCTGGCTGAGAAATTCTGGGAGTTAGAGTCCACAAGTCATAAAAGGGCCAAGTTTGAAGACCCCTGACATAATATGAGAGGGAAATAATGCTAACTCAGAAAGAGCTAAACTGGTGTTTCTCAACCCCGGCCATTTTAAGAGGTGTGGACCTCAACTCCCAGAATTCCTTAGCCAGCGTGCTTGGCTGAGGAATTCTGGGGGTTGAAGTCCACAAGTCATAAACGGGCCATGTTTGAAGACCCCTGTCATAGACGATCTTTCAGACTTGGGCCGTCCCTAAGCATCTTCCTCCCATTTCTGCTTTGTGCAGAGTACAAGTTTGTTAGTATACTCAGATGAGTATAACAACGTTGAGCATTGGTGGAGCACCAACTTTAGGGATCCCCTCCGGGCACAGAGGTGAAACCCACAATGGCTGAGACGATTTTTCTAGCGGTTGCCGATGGCGGCGATCACAAAGCCTCAGAACAAAAAAAGGTACAAATTCCACCAACCATAATCTCGACGAAGATCTCAAGTATTTATTGGGCAACCCGCCTTGTACATGTACAAGCTTGTGCTGTCCCGAAGTGAGGTCACTGAATCAGCACGGGTACGGTCGGGACAAAGAACAACTTGTGAGAATCCAAAGTTGGCAAGGGGAACCACCCACCTTGCTACTTGAGTCAAGTTGCCTTAATTGCAAGGCCTATTTTTAATATCGGGCGCCAGTTTGGACTAGTGATTAAAGTGCTGAATCCTGCTTCAGACATAATGGGAAGCTGGGTGATTCTTGTCTGGGAAAAAAAGAAAAAATGTTGTCAAGAAAACCGCCTGGGCTTGTCTGTGCTGCCTGGCTTGACAACACACCTGTATAAGAGTAGCTTCAGGCTGCAGGTACTCGCTGTGATTTTTGAACTGCCTTGCAGAATTAAGACATTAGACCAGTGGTTCTCAACCTGTGGGTTGGGACCCCATTTGGGGTTGAACGACCATTTCACGGGGGTCACCAAACAACGCAGTCCGCCATTTTCCCCCCCCTTTTCCTTAGCTGTGTTACTCCCTTTTATTCTGTTGGCTTTTGAAAGCCAATAGAATAGACTCTCTTGAATAGAGTCTAATTCTATTGGCTTTCAAAAGCCAATAGGAATTGTCCAGGCTGTCTCTGCCCTGCTGAGCCCGCCAAAAGTCCCATTCTGCAAATGGTGCTGCACCAGTTGAGTAGTCCTCGACTTACGACCGGTTGGGGGGTCACGGCATTAAAAAGGTTGAGAACCACTGCTTAGATACACAGCAAATATATGGAAAGAGGGAGATCTAATTGATAGCACAGGTCAGAGAACGTTTGGTATGTAGTGTCTCATGCACATCATTCCAACACTTATTGCTTGTTGTTGTGACTATTTTTAAGCTCAATTAAAGCTGGAGTGGGCTGTTGCAACCTGTGCAGGCTTTTTTCAAAAATGCGGCAGCTGTCAGCCAAGTATGTGTGGAGGAGTGGCCAAAACTGTGGAAACCTTTTGGGAAAAGTGTACAGTAGAAATACCACCTTTGGTTAAGTTTCCACCCATTTTCCTTCTAATTTCTTTATAACTGTAGCCTCGTTCACTTAATAATACTATTTTACATCGCTTTCTGGGCAGCCAGTCAGCTCTTTGCACCATGACTTTAATTTTATGACGTTTTTACAAGCTCACTAAATGAAAGAACACAGAAAAACCCAACCAACTTAATAGCGATCACATAACACACTGACAAATGTCCTCCTCTCAGCTTCAATACAGGACATCAATAACTGGATCTTCCTGTGATCTGATTGGCTCATTGCCAAAACAAGATGACATCTGATTGGCTCTCTTAAACACTCATGCTCATTGGCTACAATCGGGTGAAGGAAAGCTACCTGAGATCAACCTAAGCAAGTTGTACTTCCTTTGTCTGGTTATTCGGTTATACCTTTTCATAGGATACAGTACAGATAATAATAATGATGGTGATGATGATGATGATAATAATAAAGTTGGAAGGGACCTTGGAGGTCATCTAGTCCAACCCCCTGCTCAGGCAGGAAACCCTATACCATTTTGGACAAATGGCTGTCCAGTTTCTTCTTAAAAACTTCTAGTGTTGGCGCATTCACCGCTTCTGGAGGCAGGTTAATTGTTCTAACTGTCAGGAAGTTTCTCCTTAGTTCTAGATTGCTTCTCTCTTTGTTTAGTTTCACCCATTGCTCCTTGTCCTGCCTTCAGGTGCTTTGGAAAATAGCTTGACTCCCTCTTCTTTGGGGCAAAAATGGCGGACTGCGTTGTTTGGCCACCCCCATGAAATGGTCGTTCGACCCCAAATGGGGTCCCGACCCACAGGTTGAGAACCACTGCTCCAGGAGCTGTGGGTGCTCCAAGACTAGAGGTGTTTAAGAAGAGACGGGACGGTCATTTATCCGAAATGGTAAAGGGTTTCCTGCCTGAGCAGGGGGTTGGACTAGATGACCTCCAAGGTCCCTTCCTGTTCTGTATTCTGTAAATCAGTAGGATTATGATTTGTCTGGAAATGAACGTGGTCCCCTTTGCTAGATTGTCCCACGAGTTTAGTGTAGCTAACTATTAGAACTTAGTGTTTATTTTTTCCCCAACTTGTTCCAGAAATCACGGACTCATCATTGTTCTAAAAATCCCAGGTTTGGAGGTCAGGGATATAAAAGGAAGGAAGGAAGGAAGGAAGGAAGGAAGGAAGGAAGGAAGGAAGGAAGGAAGGAAGGAAGGAAGATAACAATAGCACTTGCACTTATATACCATTTCATAGTGCTTTACAGCCCTCTCTCTAAGCAGTTTATAGAGTCAGCAGATTTGCCCCCAACAATCTGGGTCCTCATTTTACCAACCTCAGAAGGGTGAAAGGCTGAGTCAACCTTGAGCTGGTCAGGATCGAACTGCTGGCAGTGAGCAGTGAATTAGCCTGCAATACTGCATACTAACCACTGCGCCACAGCTATTAACATTGGCATCACCTGTAAACTCTTTCCCCTAAATCCAGAAATGGAAAAAGGCCCAACTCTTTCGAGATAGTGAAATTGTGTAAAGTCTCTGCATTTCAGAATGAGAACTCACAAGATGGTTCATTTAATTTTATTTTATTTTTTCTTAATTTGTTATGGGAAACTGGAGGTTTTCAAAAACAGACAGGACAGCCATTTGACTGGGATGGTACAAGGCTCCTGTCTTGAACAGGAAGTTGGACCCTTGAAGTCCCTTCTAGCCCTGTGGATTCTATGATCACCTGAGAAGTTAGCGAACACCTCTGTGAAACAGATCATGGGCAGAGTGAGGCATGTACCGTTGGATAGGTGCAATTTTACTGCTTCAAAACTAAGCTGTAATTGACTTAAAGCAGGGGTAGGCAACCTTGGCTCTTTTATGAGTCATGGACTTCAGCTCCCAGAATTCCTGAGCCAGCATGGCTCAGCTTGGAAACCTCTCCCTTTCCCCTCAGCATGGCTGGCTCAGGAATTCTGTGAGTTGAAGTCCCCGAGTCATGAAGCGGCCATAGTTCCTCCGTGCTGGCTGAGGAATTCTGGGAGTTGAAGTCCGCAAGTCATGAAGGGGTCATAGTTCCCCCGTGCTGGCTCAGGAATTCTGGGAGTTGAAGTCCACGAGTCGTGAAGCAGCCATAGTTCCCCCATGCTGACTGAGGAATTCTGGGAGTTGAAGTCTGCGAGTCATGAAGGGACCATAGTTCCCCCGTGTTGGCTCAGGAATTCTGGGAGTTGAAGTCCACGAGTCATGAAGCAGCCATAGTTCCCCCATGCTGACTGAGGAATTCTGGGAGTTGAAGTCTGCGAGTCATGAAGGGACCATAGTTCCCCTGTGCTGGCTCAGGAATTCTGGGAGTTGAAGTCCACGAGTCATGAAGCGGCCATAGTTCCCCCATGCTGACTTAGGAATTCTGGGAGTTGAAGTCTGCGAGTCATGAAGGGACCATAGTTCCCCTTTGTTGGCTCAGGAATTCTGGGAGTTGAAGTCCACGAGTCATGAAGCGGCCATAGTTCCCCCATGCTGGCTCAGAAATTGTGGGAGTTGAAGTCCACGAGTCATAAAAGAGCCAAGGTTGCCTACCCCATTTGTAAAGTGACAAGGCCACTAGGCTTAGCATGTGTATCCACCCCATATCTCAAGAAGAGAAGGCCCTTTCCCATCACCTCAGGCCTGATCAGGCCTGTTGCCCAGACCTGTTGCCCAGATCTTCTGCCTTTTTCAGAAAAGTTTGTGCTTCTGACCAAGATTTAATCCAAAGTCTGTTTTCTTGTAGTTAATAATCTTCCTGCTTTTTTGTTGGAGGCAGAAAACTAGTTATCAGAGACCAGGAAACAAGTATCTATTTATAAGGCAAAGCTTAAAAAGATAAGCTTAGAACTAAACATCAAAAGGATATATTTGATACAAATTAAGTATTAATCTAATCACTTGACACTTTTCATCCCGAGGATAGGACAGGGGGACTTGCTGTTCTCTAGATTTGTTGAATTTTATTTACTACAGTCCTTTGAATGCACCATAATTTAAATGGAATAGAACAGAATAGAATAGAATAGAATAGAATAGAATAGAGTAGAGTAGAGTAGAGTAGAGTAGAGTAGAGTAGAGTAGAGTAGAGTAGAGTAGAGTAGAGTAGAGTAGAGTAGAACAGAGTAGAACAGAGTAGAGTAGAGTAGAGTAGAGTAGAGTAGAAATAGAACAGGAGCTGGAAGGGACCTTGGAGGTCTTCCAGTCCAGCCCCCTCCTCGAGCAAGGGAACCGATACCATTTCAGACAAGTGACTGTCCAGCCTCTTCTTTAAAAACCTCCAATGGTGGACCACCCACAATTTCTGGAGGCAAGCTGTTCCACTGATTAATTGTCCTCACTGTAAGAAAGTTTTCCCTTAGTTCCAGGTTGCTTCTCTCTTTGGTCAGCTTCCAACCACTGTTTCTTGTCCTGCCTTCTGGTGCTTTGGTGAATAACGTGACCCCCTCTTCTTTGTGGCAGCCCCTCAAATATTGGAATTTGTGACATTCGTGTGTGAGGCATATTGAATGAGGCAATGCATAATTAGAGGACCTTCATTGACAAAATTACTAAAATAACTCACAAAGGCTTGATATGACTGTTCATAAAACCATTTTAATATATGTAACATAAACATTCTCTCCTTGCTTCCTTTCTCTGTGATCATCATTCCTTGCTTGATAATGTATTATTTTGAAGGGATGTATATCCGCAGATTTCATTTATTAATTCCTAATCTGAAATTAAATTCTTCAAACTTGACCCTTTTATGACTTGGGGACATCAACTCCCAGAATTCCTGAGGCAGCATGGGGGAACTATGGGCCCTTCATGACTCGGGGACTTCAACTCCCAGAATCCCTGAGCCAGCATGGCTCAGCTTGGAAACTCCCCCTTTCCCCTCAGCATGGCTGGCTGAGGAACTCTGGGAGTTGAAGTCCACAAGTCATAAAAGGACCAAGTTTGAAGACCCCTGTTCTAGTCCCACCTCAGGCATGAAAGCAGCTGGGTGACTTTGGGCCAATCACCAGGAGACAGTGAGTTCTAGTCCCGCTGGCTGGGTGACTTTGGGCCAATTGTCTGGAGATGGAGAGTTCTAGTCCCGCCTTAGGTATGAAAGCCTGCTGGGTGATTTGGGGCTAGTCACTCTTTCTCAGCCCAACGTACTTTACAAGATAGTTGTTCTGGGGTATTTCTCCATGGAGGAAGCAGTATTACCTCTGTTCATTTCCTATGGTTACTTGTAAAGTAATAAAAGCAGGAGATAAAGGCAATATATAGAGAAACAAATACTGTGGCATTAATACTTGTGGTTCAGCTAGACTAGGTTGGACTTTTAATGAGTAGTCATTTTGGCAGTTGAACATTTGGGCATGGCCTTTTATACCCTTGTGTTGAATAAGCAGAAGGATGTGAGCAACGTTGACGCCTCAATGTTTCTTTTCTTTTTTTACTCTTTTTTTGCTCTACACCCATCTGCCTGAGAATTACATCACAGGCCTTAATGACATGTCCTGTGTATCTTCTATCCCACAGCCACCAGTAACCTTTGGAAAGGGAAGTTCTCACATAGCTTTGGCAGGTTCACAAACCATAAGGATATTTGCATCTCGGGAAATAAGACTTGGTGTTTTCATGTGCTCATATCTTTATACGAAAGAGATAGCCCAGTTCATGCATAGGTAATCCAAAAGATCCTAAGTGGACTTTGCATCTTTTTAGAATTAGAATTAGAATTAGAATTAGAATAGAATAGAATAGAATAGAATAGAATAGGACAGGTGGACTTTGCATCTTTTTAGAATTAGAATAGATTAGAATAGAATAGGACAGGACAGGACAGAATAGGACAAAATAGAATAAGGAATAGGACAGAATAAGGAGTAGGACAGAAGAGTAGAGTAGAATAGAATAGAATAGAATAGAATAGAATAGAATAGAATAGAATAGAATAGAATAGATGGGGGTGGGAATAGAATAGAATAGAAAATATAGAATGGAATGGAATAGAATAGAATAGAATAGAAAATATGGAATAGAATAGAATAGAATAGGACAGGTGGACTTTGCATCTTTTTAGAATAGAATAGAATAGGACAGGACAGGACAGGACAGAATAGGACAAAATAGGATAGAATAAGGAATAGGACAGAATAAGGAGTAGGACAGAAGAATAGAATAGAATAGAATAGAATAGAATAGAATAGAATAGAGCTGGAAGGGACCTTGGAGGTCTTCTAGTCCAGCCCCCTGCTCAAGCAGGAGAACCTATACCGTCCCAGACAGGTGAATGTCCAGTCTTTTCTTAAAAATCTCCCGTGATGGAGCGCCCACGATTTCTGGGGGTAGCTCTGACTTTAGCTCTGCAGATAGTCCTCAACTAACAACCATTTGTTTAGTGACTGTTCAAAGTTACAAGAGCACTGAAAAAAAATGACTTAATAGTTTTTCAAACTTAATGACCATTGCAGCATTCTCATGGTCACGTAATCAAAATTCAGACCCTTGGCCACTGGCACGTATTTACGACGTCCTGGTATCATGTGATCCCCTTTTACGACCTTCCGACAGGCAAAAGTCAATGGGGCAAGCCAGATTCACTTAACAATCGTGTTACCGAGAACTGCAACGATTCGCTTAACAACAGTGGCAAGAAAGGTCGTAAAACGGGGCAACCCCCCCCCTTGACCACTGTCTCACTTTGCAACAGAAATTTTGGGCTCAGTTTTGATCCCAAGTCACTTCCAGCGTTACGACTGTCTGAATCCACAGAAATGGAAAAACAGGTGCAGCAATATATATATTCTGCCTGGGGCTCATTGAAATGTGCCAGCAGTATTTGAGAGGTGGAATTAGGAGCCCGCTTGGAGTAAGCCAAGATATTTTTGCCTTTATTTTTCCAGAGATACGGTTTGGTTTGCAGTTTTGCTTCTCTTGCGATTCAACCTTTTTTTTTTTTTACATGTGAACTATACCAAATATAGACAGAGCGTTCTGAGAAATGATTGCAGTTTCGCTATTTGGTAATCCCACTTTCAGTTTTCATTCTGTCATTTTTAACGAACAAAATTAAGGTCAGCTAGAATGAGCACTGTACAGTTGTGGAAGCCTTTTGGGGAAAGTGTATTTTTGAGGTTTGATGGTTAATAGCACCACTTTTTTGGGGAGTAGTACCATAAAATTATATATCAATGGAAAGATACTTTAATCAAGAATGTAATGCAACAAAATTATCTGTACTGCAGTCTATGAAAAGTTATAGCCAAATAGCCAGAAAAAGGCAGCACAACTTGCTTAGTTTGATCTCAGGTAGCCTTCCTCTGATGGTAGCCAATGAGCATGACTGTTTAGAGAGCCAATAGGGTGTCATCTTGTTTTGACAATGAGCCAATCAGATCACAGTAGGATCCAGTGATTGATGTCATGTATTGAAGCCGAGAGGAGGACATTTGTCAGTGTGTTATGTGATCGCTATCAAGTTGGTTGGGTTTTTTGTGTTCTTTCATTAAATGAGCTTGTAAAATGTAATAAAATTAAAGCCATGGTGCAAAGAGCTGACTGGTCGCCCAGAAAGCGATGTAAAATAGTATTATTAAGTGAACGAGGCTACAGTTATAAAGAAATTAGAAGGAAAATGGGTGGAAACTTAACCAAAGGGTGGCATTTCTACTGTACACTTTCCCCAAAAGGTTTCCCACAATTTTGGCCACTCCTGTACATTTTACATTTGACTGCTAAATCTTAAGTGCATTAGCAAGATAGATAAGATAACCTTTATTGTCATTTTTTACTGGGAGCACACTGCCTCCCATTCAAAACAACATTCTGTTGCCTGCTGTCAAAAGAAAGTATATATCTACCCATACACATACATAACACACATATACACATGCTACATACGTACGTACACACACACACACACACACACACACCCATACACCAAAGCAGTTGCCTTTTTGAAAAAGCACCTTTGAAATAACCAAGAGCTGGATGATTGAGAACCTCGGAAAACATTTATTGGGGAATAATATTACACTATGGGGAATTAAGCACTGTTACCCTGTCATAGTGTAATATTTGTCACAGTTACAACATTTGTAGTGATCCAGGGATCAAAATTCAGATGTTTGGCAGCTGGTTCAATAGTAACAACAACAATAATAATAATAATAAAGTTGGAAGGGACCTTGGAGGTCATCTGGTCTAACCCCCTGCTCAGGCAGGAAACCCTATACCATTTCAGAAAAAGGGCTGTCCAGTCTCTTCTTAAAAACTTCCAGTGTTGGAGCATTCACTGCATCTGGAGGCAGGTGGTTCCACTGGTTAATTGTTCTCACTGTCAGGAAGTTTCTCCTTAGTTCTAGGCTGCTTCTCTCCTTGATGAGTTTCCCTCCGTTACTCCTTGTCCTGCCTTCAGGCGCTTTGGAGAATAGCTTGACTCCCTCTTCTTTGGGGCAGCCCCTGAGATATTGGAAGGCTGCTATCATGTGCCCCCCTCGTCCTTCTCTTCATTAAACTGGACGAACCCAATTCCAGCAACCGTTCCTTCTATGTTTCAGCCTCCAGTCCCCTGATCATCTTCGTTGCTCTTCTCTGTACTCTTTCTAGAGTCTCAACCTCTTTTTTACATCGCAGTGACCAAAACTGGATGCAGGATTCCAAGTGTGGCCTTACCTTAACCTATGACAGTTGCCGTGTCCCCGGGGGGGGGGAGTGTCACGCGATCCCCTTTTGCGACCTTCGGACAAGCAAAGTCAACGGGGGGAGCCAGATTCTCTTCCCAACCAGGTTCCTAACTTATCAACTGCAGTGATTCACTTAACAAGCGCGGCCAGGAAAGTGGTACAACAGGCCCAAACTGTCCTTGACGACAGAGATTCGGGGCTGAGTTGTGATCGTAGGTCAAGGGCTACCTCTACTTCAGTCTTTATCCATCTTGAAGCTCTTTTGGCTAGTGCCAAAATGAAGGTGGGACGACTCCTTTGAACCCAGCACAGTTAAGGTCTAGAACCTAGCTTATTCACGGTCTGAAGATGAGATGAAGGCAATCTCACTGGACGGGGGGCAGAAAAAGAGACGTTTTGCCATGGTGAGCTTCGAAGGCACACCATAGCAAAAAAAATTTTTTTTCCTGCCCCGTCCCGTGAAATTGCCTTCATTGCTCATTTCCCACCCGTAAGGCTAGCCAAAATGGGTTCAAACATCTCACCCCTATGCTGGAAATGTAAAACAGCGATAGGTTCATACTACCATATGTGGTGGGAATGCCCAAAGATTCGTGAGTATTGGAACAGGACACGAAACTAGTTGAGGGATATATTATCACTGGACATTAGAGTTAAAACCTTCTGACAAGCAACGTCAAGGGGGGGGGGGAAACCAGATTCGCTTAATGACCACGTTACTAAACTAACAACTTCACCGGCTCGCTTAGCAACAGTAGCAAGAAAAAGGTCGTAAATGAACTCTTCTTGTTGGGAATAACGACAGAAAAATACGACAAGGGAACAATCTACCTGCTGCTACACATCCTGACTGCAGCTAGGCTTGCTTTAGCGCCAAAATGGAAGAGCACGGAAATTCCCACAGAGGAAGAGTTAATACATAAAATATTAGCATGTGTGGAAATGGACAGGCTCACAAGGATATTAAAAGACAAATGTGGATCAGTTTATTATGAAACCTGGGATAAATTTTACCGCTGGAGGAATTCGAAGAGGACGGTCGGGATTGAAGACGAACGTTAAGATAGAAAGATATGTTATTTTAGAACAAGCATTGTACATAAAACTTAGATGTATATGTAGAGATGAAGAACTGATTGTAAAAAGTGGAATAATCTGATAAGAATGTATATACTGGAATGTCACGTTAAATCCAATGTTTGTTTTTAACTGTATTATAAATAAAATTTGTAAAAAAAAAAAAAGAGAGAGAGAGAGATTGCCTTTATTGCTTCGAAGGCGGCTAGGGAAGGCTTTTAAAACCAGGAAGGAAATCCAGACTGTCAGTTGCTGGTTGTGGGAAACGAGAGTCAGTCTTCATTTCTCCATGGAGATCGGCAAACACTTGAGCATACTTCAGAGGCCAATTATGAGAAAATCACTGCCAGCATATTTGAATGGGCTGATAGTAGCTCTGGAATTAAGTCCTCCCCTCCCCTCTTATCGTTCTTGTCTCTCATTGTTCTGGTTAGGAGGCTTCCCTTACCAATATCTTGGGATCCATCAAAGCAGCAAAATAATAATAATAATAATGCAAAAGGCGGCCTTACTAGGAACTGCTTCCATCCTGCAACGATACTTGTAATACCATCAAACATCCACATCTGCCTATCCCACGTCCTGGGTAAGGACTCGATAGGAGACAAAATGCCAAATCCAGTCTGAACATCTGGCTGACCGTGCGATGATCCATAATAATAATAGTAAAGTTGGAAGGGACCTTGGAGGTCATCTAGTCCAACCCCCTGCTCAGGCAGGAAACCCTACACCATTTCAGACAAATGGCTGTCCAGTCTCTTCTTAAAAACTTCCAGTGTTGGAGCATTTACTGCTTCTGGAAGCAGGTTGTTCACTGATTAATTGTTCTGACTGTCAGGAAGTTTCTCCTTAGTTCTAGGTTGCTTCTCTCCTTGATTAGTTTCCACCCATTGCTTCTTGTCCTGCCTTCAGGCGCTTTGGAAAATAGCTTCTTTATGGCAGCATTTTGTTACTCAAATTAGTTTGCATTTGCGTGTGAAGGAGGGTAACACCCTGTTTTCAGACGTTCTTATGGCATAAATATCACTTGGGAGTTAACCCAACATCAGGCGTATGAGGGCACAAAAATCAAAGACAGGTTGTCTGTATCAGTGCATCCTCCATTTATTTCTCCCTGACCTCTTTAATCCTTTCTCCCTTTCATCCCAAATCCCTAGATTTGGTGCTTTGGGCGTGTTGTGTGTGAATACAGGTAGTCCTTGCTTAATGACCGATGGCTATACCATTTCAGACAAATGGCAGCCAAGTCTCTTCTTAAAAACTTCCAGTATTTTTAATATAAGTCCTCAATGGAAGGCAGGCTGGTTGTAATAGGGTTGTTTTGTTTTGTTTTGTTTTTTTGCAGTTCTAACTATCCGCTGAAGTCTGTGACTGTCTGGTTTGCTGTGCCAAAATGGACAATTATAGAAATGCAAATGACAGACTCAGTAATTCCTCTGTAGAACTGAATCAGCAGCTCCTTAGGCAGTCCACGCTTTCTGTCTTAGCGTGGGAAAAAATTGCCTTGTTGTGCTTTTTTTTTTTTTGATGACATTTTTTTATGTTAAGTGTCCATTTTAAATCTTTGAGATATTTGAGTCAAGTCCCCATTGAGATAATGGGGACTTCTGCAGTCTTCATTGTCAGGCAAAACAAACAACGCACACCCGTTCAAATAAACGACTGTAGAGCTAAAATTAAAGCGGTTGTGGTGTACACATTTTATGTCAAAGTGTCGCAGCGAAAGAGGGAGAGAAAGAGAACCCTTAAGCGTCTTAACTGAGGTTTTGCTTTTAAAGTGCTTGTTTTGGGATTGAAAGACAGAGGATGCCTGCTGCCAGAACTACATAATTCTCGACTTAACAACCACTCATTTAATGACAAAGGCACCGAAAAAAGTGACTTACGACCGTTTTTCACACCGATAACCATTGCAGCATCTCCACAGCCACACGATCAAAATTCGGACACTTGGCAACTGGCATGTACTTACGACAGTTGCAGTGTCCCTTTTGCAACCTTCTGACAAAGCCAACGGGGAGGGGGCGGCAGATTCACTTAACAACTGTGGTAAGAAAGGTCGTAAAAAGGGGCAACATTCACTTAACAGCCGTCCTGCCTAGCAATGGAAATTGCACGCTCAATTCTGATCATCATTCGACGATTACTTGAAGTGTTTGCTAGAATCTGAAGTGTAACCTGCCTAGAAAGAGAATTCTAGAATTAATTTCACGAAATGAATGCTGGGTAAGTTCACATCCGAGAAGCTAACCTTTCTGCTTTCTCAGTTTTAGAATATTTAGGGTTTTGTACGGCGGATGAGACTCAAAAACTGGATTTAACCTTGCCACATAAAGTTGAAAGCCAGTGTCTTTTGAAACGAGAGCAGTATTTTACAGCCGGACTGATTATTACTATATTTTGCTCAAGCCGTAGGTTGTGAATTCGTGAGCAATTCTATCCAGAACACCCAGCGATGATATTATTTATACATTAATGTGATTTTTGTTTTGTTCTGTTGCTGGGTCACCTTTTCATGTTTTGTATTATTATTATTAATAATAATAATAGTAATAACAATTTTATTAATTTTATCATTTTCTATGACTGGATCATAAAATAGAGAAAGTCATAGAAAATGATAAAATTAAACTGCTCTGGGACTTCAGAATTCAAACAGACAAGCAGCTGCTACATAACACCCCAGACTTAACAATTGTCGATAAGAAAGACAAAAAAGTCTGGATAGTGGACGTGGCAGTGCCTGGAGATAGCAGAATAGAAGAGAAAGAACTGGAGAAGATAACAAAATACAAAGACCTACAAATAGAAATAGAAAGACTGTGGCAAAAGCAAGCAAGGGTAGTACCAATAGTCATAGGCTCCTTGGGTGCAATCCCAAAACAACTGGAGCACCACTTGAACACAATTGGCATTGACAAATTCGCTATTAGTCAATTGCAAAAGGCGGCCTTATTAGGAACTGCTTCCATCCTGCGACGATATCTGTAATACCATCAAACATCCACATCTGCCTATCCCAGGTCCTGGGTAAGGACTCGATAGGTAGACAAAATGCCAAATCCAGTCTGAACATCTGGCTGACTGTGCGGTGATCCATAATAATAATAATAATAGTTGGAAGGGACCTTGGAGGTCATCTAGTCCAACCCCCTGCTCAGGCAGGAAACCCTATACCCTTTCAGACAAATGGCTGTCCAGTCTCTTCTTAAAAACTTCCAGTGTTGGAGCATTTACCGCTTCTGGCGGCAGGTTGTTCCACTGGTTAATTGTTCTCACTGTCAGGAAGTTTCTCCTTAGTTCCAGGTTGCTTCTCTCCTTGATTAGTTTCCATCCGTTGCTTCTTGTCCTGCCTTCAGGCACCTTGGAAAATAGCTTGACTCCCTCTTCTTTGGGGCAGCCCCTGAGATACTGGAACACTGCTATCATGTCACCCCTCGTCCTTCTCTTCATTAAACCTAGACAGACCCAATTCTAGCAGCCGTTCCTTGTATGTTTTAGCCTCCAGTCCCCTAATCATATTTGTTACTCTTCTCTGTACTCTTTCTAGAGTCTCAACATCTTTTTTACATTGTGGTGACCAAAACTGGATGTAGTATTCCAAGTGTGGCCTTACCAAGGCATTGTAAAGTGGTATTAACACTTAACATGATCTTGATTCTATCCCTCTGTTAATGCAGCCTAGCACTGTGTTGGCTTTTTTGGCAGCTGCGGCACACGGCTGGCTCATATTTAAGTGATTGTCCATTAGGACTCCAAGATCCCTCTCACAGTTACTGCTATTGAGCAAGGTACCCCCTACTATACCTGTACATTTGGTTTTTCTTGCCTAAATTTAGAACCTTTACTTTTTTCACCATTGAATTTTATTTTGTTAAATAGTGCCCAGTGTTCAGGTCTGTCCAGATCCTCCTGTATACCTTTTATATGTTTCATGTTATATGGGGTTTGGTGATTGGTTTATTGTTTTATTTTGTTTTTGGCTGTACGCTGCCCAAAGCCATATTGTTTGAGCTGGGCAGCCTTATAAGTCTTAAAAAAAAAGTTTCTAAATTTAAATTTAAACTGCTTCAAACGATGAGTAACCAGTTCTGTTAAGCAAAAAAAAAAAAAAAATCTATTATCCTCCTAAAACTTAAGTGTTCAATCCCTATCTTTTGATGGAGTGGACAGCTCATCGTGATAGAAGTAGCTGATGATCTGTGTCCTTGTTTGCTTGCAGTTGTGCCTTTGTCGAGTCGTTGTTGTTGCGTTCTCTGAGCTTGGTTGTTTTCCTGCAGGGTTGCGTTCCCAGTCCAAGTGACAAGTGCTTTAGCTTTACTCTTATCGCCCCATGACCGCTTTCCTGTTTTGACAAGCTAGAAATGAGCGTGCCTATTTGGGTAACGAAACTTAACAATCACAATTGAGGCCTACATTTCTGTTTCTAAGTTGTTAAAATTTGCCCCGGTTTACATCTTGTTCACTGAATCACTACAGTTGTTAAGTTAGTTTCCCAGAAGGAAGGACAAGAAACAAGGGATGGAAACTCATCAAGGAGAGAAGCAACCTGGAATTAAGGAGAAACATCCCGACAGCAAGGACAATTAACCAGTGGAACAACCTGCCTCCAGAAGTGGTGAATACTCCAACACTGGAAGTTTTTAAGAAGAGACTGGACAGCCATTTGTCTGAAATGGTATAGGGTCTCCTGCCTGAACAGGGGGTTGGACTAGAACAGGGCTTTTCAACCTTTTCACCCATTGTACCATTTTTAGGATATGGCAGTATCCGAGTACCACCAGTCGCCAACAAGGTGTCAAAAACTTGAGGACCAAAAAAAAAAAAAAAAGGAAAAAAGTGATAAAGTACAGGTAGTCCTTGACTTACAACAGTTTGCTTAATGACTGTTCGAAGTTACAATGGCATTGAAAAAAGTGCCCCCCCCCCCAAGCCACAGCCAAGCAAGACACCTGCCTGCCCGCCCGGCCGCGCTCTTTCTCCTGTCTGAGGTTTTCATTGTTGTGAGCATTTCTTTTGAGGATTGGCAGCAGGGGTGGGGGGGTGTTTGGTTTTTATTGCCCCCCCTGTCTGCTGAGTGGTTGCAGCAGGTTTTGGTCACTTCACATGACCCTGGGACACTGAGACCGTCATAAATACGAATCAGTGGCCAAGCATCTGAATGTAAATCACAAGATCCTGGAGATGCTGCAACATTCCAGCTGATCGGCGCTTCTTCTGGGCTCAGCAGAAGCACCAGGATCAGCGCCGAGCTCCAGCTGGAGCCTGGCGCTGATCCTGGTGCATCTGCTGAGCCCTGACAGTCCTGAAGAAGCGCTGATCCTGGCGCTTCTGCTGAGCCCTGACAGCCCTGCAGCTCCAGCCGTCTCTCGCTCAGGCTTGTGCGGTTGTGCTGCCACCGGTTCAGCTCATTCCCCTCCCCTGCTACCCCTTTTCTAGGATGGTCGCGTACCACCTGCCAGGTGCCAATGTACTACAGGTAGTACCCGTACCATTGGTTGAAAAGCCCTGGACTAGAAGACCTCCAAGGTCCTTTCCATCTCTATTCTGATTCTTAGTAGCAATAGCAATAGCACTTACACTTATATACCGCTTCACGGTGCTTTACAGCCCCTCTCTGAGCGGTTTACAGAGTCAGCTTATTGCAGTGGTGGCGAACCTATGGCACGGGTGCCAGAGGTGGCATTCAGAGCCCTCTCTGTGGGCACGCATACCGTCGCCCCAGTCCTAGGCCTTCAGCTGGGTTTTATAAAATCTTTAGGCCTCCGCTGCCATGTGCAAAAAAAAAAAAAGGTTCAGTCAGTTAATTTCAACTTCTCACGGGAAAAAAAAGATCTCGCAAAGTTGGAATTGATTGATTGAACTTTTTAGTCCCACCCAGTATGCTGTTACCACTGTAGCCACACCCACCCAATGGGCCACACCCACCCAATGGGCCACACCCAGCCGGCACTCGACGATGCATAAGTGGGTTTTGGATTGCAGTTTGGGCACTCGGTCTCTAAAAGGTTTGCCATCACTGGCCTATTGACTCCCAACAATCTGGGTCCTCCTGTTAGCGACCTGGGAAGGATGGAAGGCCGAGTCAACCTTGACCCGGTCAGGATCGAACTCCTGTCAATGGGCAGTGAATTAGTTTGCCATGCTGCATTCTAACCATGGTGTCTCCCCGGTTCTAGAAACGCAGATGTTAAGTGAAGCTGGCTTCCCCGTTGACTTTGCTCGTCAGATGCTTGGCAGTTGATTTGTATTTATCACCGCCGCCGTGTCCTGGGGTCACGTGATCCCCTGACAAGCAGAAGGTCGCAAAAGGGGATCACGTGACTCCAGGACATGGCGGCGGTCATAAATATGAATCAGTTGCGAAGCATCTGAATTTGGGTCCCGTGATCCCGGGGATCTCCAACGGTCGTAAGTGTGAGAAACACTCGCGTCCCTTTTTTCAGTGCCGTTGTAAGTTGGAACGGTCATGAAACGACCTGACGCTGAGTCAAGGACCGCCTCTAATCGTTCAGTCCAGAGCTACAAATATTCTCCCTAGTTGCCCAATTGGGAAAGAATGAATTTTGCATCGATGCGAGCTTGGAAGACAATGGAGTTCCTTGCTCAATCCCGTAAATATTATTCCTGCGGCGTTTTCCTCCCAGTGTTTTATCCGCCTAGAGCTCTTTGAATGTCATCTCAGTGGCTACTTGGCTTTGGAGTTCATTATACTTTCCCAGATAGATTGAGGGTATCTTTCTTAATCACCGCCTACAAGCATAACATCGTGATTACGCTGCGTTGCTTAGTGTGGCTTTTTGAAAAGTGTTTGTCATCAGAACTTGGCGGGGGAGGAAGCACCGAGGTCTAAAATTGTACATGCATAATCTCTGATTCCCACGACTGGATATTGTTGTTATTTTTATTAGATTTTTATCCCAGCTTTTATATAGTTTGGTCGATGCAAGGTGGCAAAGATACCTCACAGGTAAATAGCAATAGCAGTTCAGACTTATATGCCACTTTACACTGCTTTACAGCCCTCTCTAAGCGGTTTACAGAGTCAGCATATTTGCCCCCAAACATCCGGCTCCTCATTTTACCGACCTCAGAAGGATGGAAGGCCGAGTCCATCTTGAGCTGGTCAGGATCAAACTCTTGGCTGTGGGCAGTGAGTTAGCCTGCAACCCTACATTCTAAACACTGTGCCACAGGAAAGAAAGGAGGAAAGAAAGAAAAGGAAGGAAGGAAGGAAGAACAAAAGAAAGAAAGAAAGAAAGAAAGAAAGAGAAGAAAAAAGAAAAGAAAGAAAGAAGAAAGGAAAGAGAAGGAAAAAAGAAAAAGAAAGGAAAGAAAAAGAGAAAGAAAGAAAGGAAGGAAAGAAAAGGAAAGAAAGAAGAAGGAAGGAAGGAAAAAGAAAGAAAGAAAAATAGAGAAGGAAAGAAAGAGAGAGAAAGAAAGAAAGAAAAAAGGAAAGAGACGGAAAACAGAAGAAAGAAAGAGAAAGGAAAGAGAAGGAAAAAGGGAAAGAAAAAGAAAGAAAGGAAAAAGAGAAAGAAAAGAAAAAGAAAAAGAGAAAAGGAAGAAAGGAAAAAAAGAAAGAAAAATAGAGAAGGAAAGAAAGAGAAAGAAAGAAAAGGAAAGAAGGAAAAAAGAAAGGAAAGAGAAGGAAAAAAGAAAAGAAAGAAAGGAAGGGAAGGAAAGAAAGAGAAGAGAGAAAGAAAGAAATAGCACTTAGACTTATATATCACTTCATAATGCTTTACAGCCTCTCTAAGCCATTTACAAAGTCATCATATCTGGGTCCTCGATTTACATTCTTTTAGTGACGTTCGAAGTTACAGCAACACTGAAAAAGTGATTTAATGAGTATTTTTCACACTTAACGATTGATGTAGCACCCCCACCCAGGTCACGTGATCACATTTGGGCACTTGGCAACTGACATGTATCTATGACGGTTGCAGTGTTCAGGGGTTCACGTGATCCCCTTTTGCAACCTTCCCATCCGGCTTCCGAGAACAAAGTCAGCGGGGGAAGCTCGATTCGCTTAACGACCGTACGGTTCGGTTAATGGATGTAGCGATTCGCTTAAGTTACTGTGATTTTTTTAAAAAAAAAAAAAAAGGCAGAATGGGGAAAAACTCATTTAACAACCGCTTTGCTTAGCCGTGGAAATTGGGGGGCTCAATTTCGGTCGTGATTCGAGGACTATCTGTATTAACTGTCCAGAGACCTTTGGGAATCGGCAGCAATTTTTTAAAAAAATATATCCCCCCCCCCCAAAAAAAAAATGTTTAAAAATGGGTGGAAACGCCGCTGAAAATGATGCAATTGTCCCAACTGTTGGCCAAGGTTCATAAAATTGCTTTTTAAAATGACTGCTCCGGTTTCTTTTCATGCGGAATGCGGAAGAACAACAATTTGTTTCCCTTATTGTAAAGGAAACGATTTTGTTGTCAAAGATAAGTGAAATATATATTGTCTACTGCTGCGCCCGCTGCGGTCATTCCAAGCTTCTCTGCTCTCCCCGCCCTGTCATTCATTTATGTATTATAACGTACAATTCATCGCCTAATTGTAGGAAAAGAGAGCCCACGGGGCCTTAGAAGAGCCTCGTATTCTCCTCTCAGAAATGTCCTTTTTTTTTAATGAATAGGCTATAAATCATCTTCAAGTTTTGTTCATGCCTTGTGTTTTGTGTTTTGTTTTTCTCCGCAGGGAACACCGTTAGCAACTTGATTTTCATTCTCCCTCCCATCTATGGTGCAATTCAGAGTTACAAAGATGGCCTTGAGAAGCGATATATAATGGCATACTTATGCGTCACAGGTACGTGGGCTTTTTCCCCGTCTATGACGTGGTCCGATCCAACGGTTTCTCTTCGACTTTAGTGGGATCTTTGAGTTTGAAGGGCCAACCTGTGTGCCCGCACGCGAAATACAGCTTGGAGAGTGTGACATTTCAGCCCTGAAAAATAATGTGAGCTGTTCTAAGGAATTTTTTTTATCCAACAGCTTCCCCCCCCCCCCAAAAAAAAATCTGTTTAGAATTTCATGACATTTTTGTCTGCCTTGTCTTGTCTGCCTACCTGCCTGTGTGTCTGTCTGTCTATGTATATAGGTATTTATTTATTTCTAAAATTTATTGGCCGCCCATCTTACTACAGGGTAACCCTGGGCTCTCTTACCCTCATAAAACTGTATTTCTACATTAAAATATAAATTAAAGCGAAGCATTAAAATCTGATGACACATGACAGCTTCCTCCCTCCAAATCTGTTTAGAATTTCACAACATTTTTGTCTGTCTGTCTTGTCTGCCTGCCTAGCTACCTACCTACCTACCTACCATCTATCTACCTACGTACTATCTGTCTGTCTGTCTCTATCTGCCTGCCTGCCTGCCTGCCTGCCTGCCTGCCTGCCTGCCTGCCTGCCTGCCTATCTATCTATCTATCTATCTATCTATCTATCTATCTATCTATCTATCTATCTATCTATCTATCTATCTATCTACCTACCTACATCTGTCTATCTACCTACCTACCTACATCTACCTACCTACCTACCTACCTACATCTATCTACCTATTTATCTACCTACCTACCTACCTACTATCTACCTGCCTGCCTGCCTGCCTGCCTGCCTGCCTGCCTGCCTGCCTGCCTGCCTGCCTGCCTGCCTATCTATCTATCTATCTATCTATCTATCTATCTATCTATCTATCTATCTATCTATCTATCTATCTATCTAGGTATATAGGTATATAGGTATATAGATATTTATTTCTAAAATTTATTGGCCGCCCATCTTACCAGAGGGTAACTCTGGGCTCTCTTACCCTCGTAAAAATGTATTTATACATTAAAACATAAATTAAAGTGAAGCATTAAAATCCGATGACACATGGGGAGAGCAGTAGAGTGAGACATTTTATTGTTTAACCTCCATTTTTCATGCTTCCAGCAAAGTCTGCCAGCTGGTTTTTCCCTCCAGCTTTTTCTCCCCCATCATTTTCTCTTGCTACACAGATGGTCCTTGACTTCCAACCGTAATTGGGTCCAGAACGTCCATTGCTAAGCGATGCAATCATTAAGCGAGTCGCGCTGGGTTTCATCACTATTTTGGCCAGGGCCGTTAAGCGAATCATTCACTAGTTCAGGGGTAGGCAACCTTGGCTCTTTTATGACTCGTGGACTTCAACTCCCAGAATTCCTGAGCCAGCCATGCTGAGGGGAAAGGGAGAGGTTTCCAAGCTGAGCCATGCTGCCTCAGGAATTCTGGGAGTTGAAGTCCATGAGTCATAAAAGGGCCATGGTTCCTCCATGGTGGCTCAGGAATTCTGGGAGTTGAAGTCCACAAGTCACGAAGGAGCCATAGTTCCCCCCATGCTGGCTCAGGAATTCTGGGAGTTGAAGTCCACGAGTCATGAAGGGGTCAAAGTTTTCCCCATGCTGGCTGAGGAATTCTGGGAGTTGAAGTCCCCAAATCATGAAGGGGCCATAGTTCCCCCATGCTGACTCAGGAATTCTGGGAGTTGAAGTCCACGAGTCATAAAAGAGCCGAAGTTGCCTACCCCTGCACTAGTTAAACAAATCCCCCATTGATTTTCTTTGTCAGAAGCCAGCTGGGAAGGTTATAAAGCCATAATCACGTGGCTCTGCGATACTGCAATTGCCATCCTTAGATGCCAGTTGCCAAGTGGCAGAAGTTTGATCACATGGCTGCATGGATACTGTTGACCCGAAATTAGGAAACAGCATAGGAAAGCATCACTTGTGAACGTGTGCAAATGGCCCTGCTCTCTTTGGGCACTTGCAGAGTCATGGATGCAGGGTCACCAAAGGACAGCAAGGAAAACACCCAATGTCCTAACCCACCCGGGAACATACAATGTCTTTACAGAAACGCCCCAAACGGAACATTTTTAGCTCCTTCTGCTTTCTTCCTTCTTATCTACAGGGTACCAGCCTTAAAAGGGCAAAATCTTTTATCTTTGTGTGTGTCAGCTTTGCTGGGTGGGTTGCTTATGTACAAAATTGTGGAAACCTTCTGGGAAAAGTGTATTTTTGAGGTCTGATGGCTAATAACACCCCTTTTGGGGGGGAGTAGTACCATAAAATTATATATCAATGGAAAGATAATTTAATCAGGAATATAATGCAACAAAGTTTGTTCAATTATCTGTATTCTATGAAAGGTTATAGCCAAATAACCAGAAAAAGGAAGCACAACTTGCTTAGGTTGATCTCAGGTAGCTTTCCTTCATCTGATTGTAGCCAATGAGCATGAGCGTTTAGAGAGCCAGTCAGGTGTCATCTTGTTTTGGCCATGAGCCAATCAGATCACAGTAGGATTCAGTTACCGATGTCCTGTATTGAAGCTGAGAGGAGGACATTTGTCAGTGTGTGTTGTGATCGCTATCTAGTCGGATTGGGTTTTTTTGTGTTCTTTCATTGAATGAGCTTGCAAAACGTAATAAAATTAAAGTCATGGTGCAAACAATTGACCGGTCGCCCGGAAAGTGGTGTAAAATAGTATTATTTAGTGAACAAGGCTACAGCTATAAAGAAAAACTGGTGGAAACTTAACCAAAGGTGGCATTTCTACTGTATACTTTTCCCAAAAAGTTTTCACAATTTTGGCCGCTACTGTAATCAGAAAGAATAAATACGAGGATTTCTTGTCATGCGGGGCTTCTCCCTTTTAGAGGAGCCCATCTTTGTTCAGCTGAATAAAAACATAAAGCTGAAAGGCAACTTCTGGTTTGCCTGTATTTTTTTTTTTTTTATCAAGCAACACCTCAGACCTGCAGCGGTTGTAAATGTGAGGACCGGGTTGTAAGTCACCTTTGAGGCCACTGTCGTAACTCCCGTCATTCAAAAAAAAAAAAAAAATGATCGTAATTTGAAAACCACCGGTGTAGGAGCAATTTTCAAATTCTAAAGGAATGGCGTGCGTTGTTTCAAATTGACAAAGCCATTTATTTACCTGCTTCTAGAACTGCTTGTTTGGAAATTTTATGTCACCTTCAAGGCCATGTGGCTAATAATGCTACAAAAGCAATATAAAACAGCACAGGCAGTCCTCGACTTAACAACAGCTTGCTTAGTGACCATTCTATATGCTTCCAGAGTGGTCTTTTCAGAAATTTTAGATGACCTCCAGTGCCGTTACAACAGCATTGAAAAAAATGTGACTGGTGACCGTTTTTCCTCCATTGATCCACGTTTTCAAAACTCGGACGCTTGGTAACTGACTCGGATTTAGGACGGTTGCAGCGTCCCGGGGCTCATGGGATTCCCTTTGGCGACCTTCCAACAAGCAAAGATCAATGGTGAAAGCCAAATTCAGTTAACAACCGTGTTGCCAGCATGACAACTGCAATGATTCACTTAACAACTGGGAAAAGGAAGGCCATAAAACAGGGCAAAACTCGCTTAGGAACTGTCTCGCTGAGCAACATAAATCCGACTACCTGTATAAAAAAACCCGCAATTAAAATAGCTTCTCTCCACTATCTTACAGTTCCACTCATACTTTAGGCCAGGGGTAGGCAACCTTGGCCCCTTCATGACTTGTGGACTTCAACTCCCAGAATTCCTGAGCCAGCATGGGGGAACTATGGTTCCTTCATGACTCGCGGACTTCAACTCCCAGAATTCCTGAGCCAAAATGGGGGAACTATGGCCCCCTTCATGACTTATGGACTTCAACTCCCAGAATTCCTGAGCCAAAATGGGGGAACTATGGCTCCTTCATGACTCGTGGACTTCAAATCCCAGAATTCCTGAGCCAGCATGGGGAAACTATGTCTCCCTTCATGACTCGTGGACTTCAACTCCCAGAATTCCTCAGCCAGCATGGGGGAACTATGGCCCCTTCATGACTCGTGGACTTCAACTCCCAGAATTCCTCAGCCAGCATGGGGGAACTATGGCCCCTTCATGACTCGTGGACTTCAAATCCCAGAATTCCTGAGCCAGCATGGGGGAACTATGGCCCCTTCATGACTCGCGGACTTCAACTCCCAGAATTCCTGAGCCAGCATGGGGGAACTATGGCCCCTTCATGACTCGTGGACTTCAGCTCCCAGAATTCCTCAGCCAGCATGGGGGAACTATGGCCCCTTCATGACTTGCAGACTTCAACTCCGAGAATTCCTCAGCCAGCATGGCTCAGCATAGAAACCTCTCCCTTTCCCCTCAGCATGGCTGACTCAGGAATTCTGGGAGTTGAAGTCCATGAGTCATAAAAGAGCCGAGGTTGCCTACCCCTGCTTTAGGCTCTGCTAACGTCCCGGCCACAACCCTTGAACTAATTTACTTTTTAAAATAGGGCAAAGACTTGACGCAGTTAATCAGCCTATCAACTTGTGTTCCAAGAAAAGCCAAAATTTTGTTCTGTTCAGCAACAGGCTCTGATGAGGCAAAAATTTACAGAGACCTGCCTGGTACCACATAGAAACTGTTCCAGCCATGTGGATGCATCATGCAGATTAACTAATAAATTAATCCCATCTCATTAACGGGAGACATCAGAGGCACTGAAACCAGACAGATGCTGGAGGCACCTCATAATTGTCAGCTCCACGGATTTTTAAGTAGCTCAGACCATTCTTGGTGTCTGTCCAGATACTTGAAGAAGGGCAAGCCCCAATATCTCGGAAGAGACTACAAGTTGTCCTTAATGTACAACGATTCATTTAGTGACCGTTCAAAGTTACAACAGCACGGGAAAAAGTGACCCCGTGACCGTTGTTCACTCTTACGACCATTCCAGCGTCCCCAGAGTCATCTGATTGACATTCGGATGCTTGACAACTGGTTCATATTTATGACAGTTGCAGCATCTCTCTCTCTCTTTCTCTCTCTCTCTCTCTCTCTCTGTGTGTGTGTGTGTGTGTGTGAGATATGATCCCCTTTGGCGACCTTGACAAGCCAAGTCAGTGGGGAAGCCGGATTCACTTAACAACTGTGTTGCTAACTTGACAACTGCAGGGATCCACTTAACAACTGTGGCAAGAAAAAGTTGTAAAATGGGGCAAACACTCACTTAGCCCGTGTCTCATTTAGCCACATAAACTTTGGGCTCAATTGTGGTTGTAAGCTGAGGATTCTCTCTACTTTCTAACTATGGTTCATCCACTAATAGCTTTCTCTTTATTCCTGAGGTTCTTGCGTATGCTGGTGGCCACTACTGACTGTGGAAGAAAAATAAGCAATAACACTTTTAAAAAGTAATACCAGCATATCATTCAAAGCTAGAATAGAATAGAATAGAATAGAATAGAATAGAATAGAATAGAATAGAATAGAATAGAATAGAATTAAGAATGAATAGAATAGAATTAAGAATGAATAGAATAGAATTAGAATAGAAAATAGAGAAGAGAAAGGATAGGAGATAGGATAGGATGCGATAGGATAGAATATAGAATAGGATATAGAGTAGGATATAGGATATAGGATAGGATAGGATAGGACAGTGATGGCGAACCTTTTAGAGACTGAGTGCCCAAACTACAACCCAAAATCCACTTATGCATCATCGGGTGCCGGGTGGGTGTGGCCCATTGGGTGGGCGTGGCTGCGGTGGTAATGGCAGACTGGGTGAGACTAAAAAGTTCAATCAATCAATTCCAACTTTGCAAGATTTTTTTTCCTGCAAGAAGTTGAAATTGATTTGATTGATTAGACTTTTTTTTTTTTTTTTGCACACGGCGTCAGAGGCCTAAAGTGAAAAGGTTTTACAAAACCCAGCTGAAGGCCTAGGACTGGGGCGACGGCGTGCATGCCCACAGAGAGGGCTCTGAGTGCCGCCTCGGGCACCCGTGCCATAGGTTCGCCACCACTGGGATAGGATATAGAATAGAATATAGAATAGAATACAACAGAACAGAACAGAACAGAGCTGGAAGGGACCTTAGTAAGCCACTCAGAGTCGCCTTATTGGCGAGAGGGGAGGCATATGCGTTTCATAAAAAATAAATAAGAAAAAGAAATGTATCCAAGTATCAAAAGCAGTAATTCTGTCTCCTATTTGGAATTCCTCACATAATCGATAAGATAACCTTTATTGTCGTTTTTTTTTTTTTTTACTGTGGGCACAAGGGCACACTTCAAAAGTGAAATTTAGTTGCCCGCTCTCAAAGTGAAAGGCACACATGACACACACCTAAACATACTACATACAACATATGCATAATCCTTTCTCATTTGGATTTCAGCCGTGGGCCTGGGCTCCTGGTGCTTCCACATGACCCTGAAGTATGAAATGCAGGTTAGTAGCCCTTGAAAAAGCGTGCACCTTTTGTATCCATTGCAAAGTGAGCTGCCTGGATCCGTTTTGCTTTCCTGCTTGGTTGGTAGGGGTGCATTCATAGTTTGTTTTGCGGTGGATTGATTATGGGCTATTATTTTGAACTCCTAGTGACCAAATATGCCAGTAACAACTGCTGTGGATAGTGAAAATACTTTATCCAGGAGTCCAGACAACAATACAGAAGGATTGACTAATCTAGAATAAAGTCTGCCTATAGCAGTGATGGCGAACCTTTTAGAGACCGAGTGCCCAAACTGCAATCCAAAAGCCAATTATGCATCGTCGGATGCCGGGTGGGTGTGGCCAATCGGGTGGGTGTGGCTGCGGTGGTAACAGCAGACTGGGTGGGACTAAAAAGTTCAATCAATCAATTCCAACTTTGCAAGATCTTTTTTTTCCCCCCCGCGAGAAGTTGAAATTGACTGATTGATAGAACCTTTTTTTTTTTTTTTTTTGCACATGGCGGCGGAGGCCTAAAGCAAAAAGGTTTTATAAAACCCAGCTGAAAGCCTAGGACTGGGGCGACGGCACGCGTGCCCAGAGTGCCGTCTCTGGCACCCATGCCATAGGTTCGCCACCACTGGCCTATACATAATTGGAATCTGGTGGACAGTCCCTTAAATAGGAGCCAGCCGTGTGCTGCAGCCACCCAAAAAGCCAACACATTGCTAGGCTGCATTAACAAGGATAGAACCAAGATCACGTGAAGTGTTGATACCGCTTTATAAGGCTTTGGTAAGGCCACACCTGGAATACGGCATCCAGTTTTGATCACCACAATATAAACAAGATGTTGAGACTGGAAAGAGTGACGAGAAGAGCAACAAAGAAGATTAAGGGACTGGAAGCTAAAACTTAACAAAGAACAATTGCAGGCATTGGGTATGTTTAGTTCAGGGATGTCAAACTCAGTTTCATTGAGGGCCACATCAGCATTGCGGTTGTCCTTGGGGGGGGCAGGTGTAGCCAGGGTGGGCATGGCCTACTGGGTGGGTGTGGCCTACTGGGTGGGCGTGGCCAGCTCTACATCGTTCGCGTCAAGGGTGCCTGTGGGGGCCTGGGCAGGAGTGGGACAGATCTGAGGGTCTCTGGCAGAAGGGGGGGGGACTGGGGCAAGTGCCAAAGCATGGTCCACTGGAGGAGCCTCACTGCCTGCTGAAACCCCTCCACCGTAGCCCATCAAGCCGGATATGTGAAGTAGGCGAGGGCCATTTGCTGGCCACTTCCAGGCGATGGTGCATTTCTTCATTCCTCACATTCCCCACCATGCACCCAGGGGGCGGGGCAACGCAGGAGGGGCTGGTTCCTCGCTGTTTCTGGACGGCCTTGTGGAGCTAAGACTGAATGCGTTTCAGCATAGATGGCCACCACAAAATTGTACATTGGCTCCCGGCCGGCCTGGGCCAGGATCAAGGCAGCGGGGGCCGTTCCCTCACTGTTTCCAGGATGGTTTTGCGGGCCACATGAAACCACTTTGCAGGCCACATCCGGCCCTCGGGCCTTGTGTTTGATATGTCTGGTTAATGAAAAGAAGGACCAGGGGTGACGTGATAGCAGTCTTCCAATATTGAAAACTTTGGGTCCAACTTTTATGCATCTTCTTCTCCATTGCAGTTCTTAGCTCCCTCCCTCATTAAAGCAAAAAAATTAATGCTGACCCTGTTCACTAAAAGTTGCCGTGCTCTAGCCATTTTGACTTGGGGCCGCCATCTTTCTTTGAATCTTTTCTATGTGCACAAATAATCCTTTTTGTTCTGCTTTTTGCAGCTGTTGGATGAGCTGCCCATGATCTACAGTTGTTGCGTTTTTGTCTACTGCCTGTAAGTGTCTGTCATCTGTTTCTCTTTCATAACTCATGAACAATTAAGAGTTCCTCACAGACTTAAATTGGATCTCACTCGCATAGGCATGGGTGCTGAAATAGCTATGGGAGGTACAGTACTGAATCTGCAGGGAGGGACTAGAATTCTCCACCTCCTGGTAATTGGCCCAGTCACCCAAACGGCTTTCATGGCTAAGGCTGGACTAGAACTCGCCATCTCACCATCTCCTGGTGGTTGGCCCAAAGTCACCCAGCCGGCTTTCATGGCTAAGGTGAAACTACAACTCACCATCTCCTAGTGATTGACGCAACCGGCTTTCATGCCTAAGGCGGGACTAGAACTCACCATCTCCTGGTGATTGGCCCAAAGTCACCCAGCCGGCTTTTGTGCCTAAGGCAGGACTAGAACTCACCATCTCCTGGTGATTGGCCCATAGTCACCGAGCCAGCTTTTATGGCTAAGGTGAAACTAGAACTCACCATCTCCTGGTGATTGGCCCCAAGTCACCCAGCTGGCTTTCATGCCTAAGGCAGGACTAGAACTCACCGTCTCCTGGTGATTCGCCCCAAGTCACCCAGCCGGCTTTTGTGCCTAAGGCAGGACTAGAACTCACCGTCTCCTGGTGATTGGCCCCAAGTCACCCAGCTGGCTGTAACTTGTATGCCAACAAAGAAACCAAGATTTCGGCCCACAAAACTTATTTTTTACTTGCTTGATTTTTTTAAAATAATTTTTAGCCTTCACACTTAAAGATTGATTTTTTCTGCAAAACAAAGCTGCTGGAGAATTGAATGTTGATTCTAGACATTGGTAACTCTGAGAGAAGAATAAGCATCTATATTTGACATCCTAGTTTTTTTTTTTTTTTTACAGTAACTCCCAAATAAACTCAATCCCTTTTTTAAAAAATTGCTGAAACAACCTCCCCCCCCCAATAAACTGATGATGAGTTTCTTTGGTTCTAAATTTATCAAATCATTAAAGTCTGTGCTCTGGTGACAGTTTGATGGCACGGCAAAGCCCATAATGTGCTTTGAATGTTTGATTTTCCATTTTCCCCCCCTCTAATCTTAAGCTGTACTAAAATGTGCAATCATCATTTATTATAGTGGTTAATATAATATATATAATATAAGCGGGGGAGAGAGCATTTGTTCATAAAGTAATGCTTTTGGTAATGTGAAACAATTTTGTTCTTAATATACTGTGCCTCTTGCTTTATTGTACGTGGATCTAATTTTAGAGAAGGGGGGGAAGCACAAAACATTCTTTTGTTCTGAGTGTTTTATTTTAAGAATGACAAAGATAGGTTATGCCTCTTATTGAAACAAGTTTGACAAGTTTGTATAACGCAGAGATCTGCAATTTCGGCTTGCCAAAGCCGAAAACAAAATGAACAGGCATGAATATTTATTTATTCCTATTTCAGATCACCTTCATTTGGAAAAGGCATAACCTAGGGCAGTGGTAGGCAACCTCGGCTCTTTTATGACTCATGGACTTCAAACTCCCAGAATTCCTGAGTCAGCATAGCTGAATTCCTGACTCATAGCATAGCTGACTCAGGAATTCTGGGAGTTGAAGTCCATGAGTCATAAAAGAGCCGATGTTGCCTATCCCTGACCTAGGGTGTGCTTTTTTCCTCCCACATTACCATGGCTTTGAAATTTCTCGCCTTTCTGCCGAATCATGCATAGAACTGGCAGAATCTGAGCCACCTCCCACAAGATTTAGCCTGCCTTCTTTTGACATTTTAATTATTTGGATATTTGTTTTTATAGGCCTATGTTTTATTATAATGTAAGCCACCCAGAGTCACTTCGGATGAGATGGGCGGCATATAAATTTATTGAATAATAATCATCCTGCAGCAGCAGCAACTTACAAACAAGTCCCCTTACTATTTGCATCCCTTTTTTAAAAAATAGGATTTTATTCATTTTTTTCAAACTTACAATAATAATTTTTCAACCAACATGTTGCCTGAGTTTAACTACGCTAACACATATTTAATTCCTAGTGGCCTAATCCTTTATTCTTTCCTCTAACCATCTGTAAAATAAGTCCCAAGTTTGATAATATACTCTTTCTTCTTTTTCTTTCAGTCTCATAGTCAATCAGGCATGTATTATCATCACGTTTGGTGGACACGTGATAAAGTAAAGAATTATTGGAAAAAGATACATACTTGGTTAGAAAAGATGTTGGGAGAACATGTAGGTTTTAAACCTGAACTTTTTTTTTATTAGGTACAATGCCAGAAAAGATTAACAAACAAAGCCTGTATTTGATTTTTACGTGTCACAACAGCGGCAAGAATAATATTTGCACAATATTGGAAAAATGAAGGAATACCGTTACTATTTGCATCCTACGTGCCACAAAGAATTTAAAGTTGCCAAGAAGTGTTTTGTGGCTCCCAGTCTCCCCAAAAGCTCTTGTTTGAAAGCCTTGTGCATTAAGGATTTCTTTTGTCTTCCTTAAGGACTCTTTAATCCTCTGTGTGTTTTGTCTGTTTGTTTCAGGTACGAGTGTTTCAAGTACAAGAAAACAATCAACTACCCCCTCATCTTTCTACTACTAGCCTACAGCATTGGCGTTAGCATAGTAAGCAAGATTTCTCTTACTCAAGCTGTTTTTATAAGGAGGTGGGGTGCTTGCAAACAGTGCACGGGTGTTCCTTTCTCATCTGTTTTTCAGGTAGTCCTCGACTTACGACCATAATTGAGTTCAAAATAACAACAACAACAATAATAAAGTTGGAAGGGACCTTGGAGGTCATCTACTCCAACCCCCTGCTCAGGCAGGAAACCCTATAACAGGGGTAGGCAAGCTTGGCTCTTTTATGACTCGTGGACTTCAACTCCCAGAATTCCTGAGCCAGCATGGGGGAACTATGGGCCCTTCATGACTCGTGGACTTCAACTCCCAGAATTCCTGAGCCAGCATGGGGGAACTTTGGCCCCTTCATGACTTGCGGACTTCAAATCCCAGAATTCCTGAGCCAGCATGGGGGAACTATGGCCCCTTCATGACTTGCGGACTTCAACTCCCAGAATTCCTGAGCCAGCATGGGGGAACTATGGCCCCTTCATGACTCCTGGACTTCAACTCCCAGAATTCCACAGCCAGCATGAGGGAACTATGGTCCCTTCATGACTTGGGGACTTCAACTCCCAGAATTCCTCAGCCAGCCATGAAAGAGCCAAGGTCGCCTACCCCTGCCCTATACCATTTCATTTAGCAAAATGTCCCGTTGCTAAGTTGTTAAGTGAGTTTTGCCCCCATTTTGTGACCTTTCTTCCCACAATACTTAAGCAAATCATTGCAGCCGTTAAGTTAGTAACCCGGTTGTTAAGGGAATCTGGCTTCCCCATTGAATTTCCTGGTCAGAAAGTCATAAAAGGGGATCACGTGATCCCCGGGACATGGGAAACCATCATAAATATCAACCAGTTGCCAAGCAGCCATTGATCCCGTGCCCATGGGGATGCCGCAATGGCCATGTGAAAAATGGTCCTGTGTCATTTTTTTTTCAGTGCTGTTGTAACTTTAAACTGCCACTAAACAAAGGGTTATAAGTCAAGGACTGCCTGTACTGTGATACGGAAAAGCATTTTTGTTTTGTTTTGTTTTGTTTTATTGCAGCAATGGTGAATTTTCCTAAACGAGAAGCATCTGTACTGGGATGCAGCCTGGGGTTGGGGATCCCTGTTTTAGACCCTCCAGTACAGTCAACTATTTTAATAAAATCTATCCACCATGCTTCTGGTCCTACTTTTTCCTTCCACCTTTCCCAGCATTATGGACTTCTCCAGTAAATTAGACACCATTTGTCCAAAATATGACCATCTGAGCTTGTGCTCTGCTTTCTTCTATGATCAGTTACTTTATTATTTTGCTCATTAACCAGAGGCATTCCAAAGTTCAAAAATCATCAAAATCTGCTTCTTCGGAGCCCAACTTTGAAAACCGTTGCTCGCAGAATTCTTTTTTTAATATATCTATATATCTATATCTACATACAGATATATATATATATCTTGATTGTTTTCTGAGGTTTTCGCGGGTGTTTGTATGTAAGTCTTTTGTTGTTCGGGTTTTCTCCCGCGTAAAATTGGAAGTGTCTTGGCCACGTTTTGACGAAGTCCCATTCGTCATCTTCAGGCTGGTGTTTTCAACTTCGTGCTTCGAGGATATATATTTGTGTGTGTGTGTGTGTGTATGTGTATATATATATATACACACACACATACATATAATTTTATTGAAAATTTTAAACAGAAGAATAAGACTAATACCAAATGAAATAGAATGACTAAGAAAAAAAGGAAAGAAAGAAAAAAACTAAAGGTGCAAAAAAGAAAAAAGGTTAGCGGGAGAAATAGAAAATAGAAATAGAAAAGGGGGTATAATTGTAAATTATTTTTACAGCAGTAACAAATGCAATTATACCTCTTTCTCTAAAGTTACATCATTTATCTCTTTTTTCCCTACTGTCCCTTGCCTAATGATCAAAACCATAAAGTTTACTTTTTTTTTTTTTACACAAAAATACCATAAGGGATTTCCACTGACCACTAAACATAGATAATTATCTTCTCTCTAATCAAACAAGTCCATTTGGCCATTTCAGCAAGTTTTAACCTCTTCACCCACCATTCATCTGTTGGGGGGGGCGGTATCGCCATATCTATCCACCTTTGTGTCGCGGTTGTCACACAGTGTTCCATGACTTTTTCCCAACTGTTTATCCATCAGTGCCGAGAGGATAACAGTATCTTGTGTTTGCATTTTGCAGGTATACCTAAACTGGAAGCAGCCTGTATTCCATCAGGTAATTGTTTATTTCTGTTTCAACTTAGAAAATGTTAATTGACTTGTCCATTTTTTTTTAAATCTCCTAGTCTGGTCAATGTGGATATGTGTCGGGCATGAAAGACAAGATCTACACGTGGTTTATTGCTCATTTGTTGCTTAAAAGCCTATGCAAAGGAACATCTTCAACTAGCAGTCAGCACCTGCTAACACTTAGATAAGGGTCAACTGAATCCAAGGGCAGTTAGATTTATTTCTCTGGTGACTATTAGGCTGATTCCTCTTTTGACTCCGCCCCCAGATTCTGCCAGTCCTTCTCCTGCAATATGTCAGTCCAGGTGGGCTTTGCAATTAGAGAGCTCACGTGCTCACCGGATACAATTTTGTATATTAATATTAGGTTTCCCCAGCTCTATGGACTGAATCAGCTGGGCATTCCATCATAATTGGAGACCTTCAGGCTGGGAAGATCCCTGTTGCATAATTCCACACGTTGCACACATACGTCCAATTCAAGATCGTCAGCGTTTACTCAAACACACAGCGGCTTCATTTCCTAAAGCAGCTTTTCCTGCATTTGGAGAAGGAAAAAAAAAAGCGTTCGGAAGGCTCACCCAGTTATGTTACGAGAGCCAGATAATCTTCTTTTTGAGTGCAAAAAAAAATATTTATTGAAGTTAAAATGGGTGGCTCCCTGCACTGAGGGTGGTCAGGCAGCTCTCAGCAGGGTTGACTGGATGACCTCTTAGGGCAGGACAAGAAGTAATGGGTGGAAGCTTGTTAAAGAGAGATGAAACACAGAGCTAAGGAGAAACTTCCCCACAATGAGAACAATCAGTCAGCTGGTCTACAGAAGTTGTGGGTGCCCCATCGCTGGAGATTTTCAAGAAGAGGTTAGGCAGCCATTTGTCCAGAATGGTATAGGGCAGGGGTTCCCAACCCCTGGTCCGTGGACCGGTACTGGGCCACAGCATGCCAGCAACCGGTCCACACAAACTAGCAAAGCCCCATCCGCGGGATGCAGGCAGCACACAAAACCACGCACCCTCCAGTCCGCAGAAAAACCTCTCTCCACGGAACTGGTCCCTGGTGCCCAAAAGGTTGGGGACCTCTGGTCTAGGGCCTCTTGCTTGAGCGGGGAATTGGACTAGAACAGGGCTTTTCAACCTTTTCACCCATTGTACCACTTTTAGGATATGGCAACATCCGAGGACCACCGGTTGCTTAGCAAGTTGTCAAAAACTTGATCACCCCCCCCCCCAAAAAAAGGAAAAAAGTGATAAAATACAGGTAGTCCTCGACTTACAACAGTGTGCTGAGTGACTGTTTGAAGTTACAATGGCACTGAAAAAAGTGCCCCTCCCCCAAGCCACAGCTGAGCAAGACACCTGCCTGCCCGCCCACCCGCGCTCTTCCTCCTGTCCGAGGTTTTCATGGTTGTGAGCATTTCTGTTGAGGATTGGCAATGGGGGTGGGGTGGGGGGTGTTTGGTTTTTATTCCCCCCGCCTGCTGGGTGGTTGCAGCAGGTTTTGGTCACTTCACATGACCCTGGGACACTGTGACCGTCATAAATATGAATCAGTGGCCAAGCATCTGAATGTAAATCACAAGACCCTGGAAATGCTGCAACATTCCAGCTGATCGGTGCTTCTTCAGGGCTCAGCAGAAGCGTCAGGATTAGTGCTGCTTTCCAAATGATTGGTGCTTCTTCAGGGCTCAGCAGAAGCACCAGGATCAGCGCCGAGCTTCAGGTGGAGCCTGGCGCTGATCCTGGCGTTTCCACTGAGCCCTGACAGCCCTGCAGCTCCAACCGTCTCTCGCTCAGGCTTGTGCGGTGCTGCCACCAGTTCAGCTCATTCCCCCACTACCACCCTGGAGAGGCTGCAACATTCCAGCTGATCGGCGTTTCTTCTGGGCTCACCAGAAACATCAGGATCAGTGCTGCTTTCCAGCTGATTGGTGCTTCTTCTGGGCTCAGCAGAAGGGCCAGGATCAATGCTGAGCTCCAGCTGGAGCCTGGCGCTGATCCTGGTGCTTCCGCTGAGCCCTGACAGTCCCAAAGAAGCGCTGATCAGCTGGAAAGCAGCACTGATCCTGGGGCTTCCACTGAGCCCTGCCAGCCCTGCAGCTCCAGCCGTCTCTCGCTCAGGCTTGTGCAGTGCTGCCACCGGTTCAGCTCATTCCCCTCCCCGCTACCCCTTTTCTAGCATGGTCACCTACCACCTGCCAGGTGCCAATGTACCACAGGTGGTACCCATACCACTGGTTGAAAAAGCCCTGGACTAGAAGACCCCCCAAGATCCCATCCAGCTTTGTTATTCTATGTTCTAAATCTTGGATTCCTTTAGCTAGAGTCCCCCTCTTCAAGCTAAGGCTGTGAGGAGAGACTAACAAACACCCCAGATCTGCAGACGTAGCCGGCATTCCTTTGATGGATTGCTTTCTTTTTACAAGCCTAGCATCTTACTAAATTAGAAGTAGTGCTTGAGTCATGAACTGTCAGCCATTCAAAGTTGCGGCCCGTCCAAAAGGCCACTTAACGACCTGGTCCCAAAGTGACGGCCACTGCAGTGCCCTGCAGTTTATTCAGTCTTATGACCGACTACAGCAGTGGTTCTCAACCTGTGGGTCGGGACCCCATTTGGGGTCGAACGACCATTTCATGGGGGTCGCCAAACAACGCAGTCCGCCATTTTCCCCCAAATGGGGTGGCGACCCATAGGTTGAGAACCGCTGTTCTATTGGCTTTTGAAAGCCAATAGAAGAGACTCTCTTGAATAGAGTCTAATTCTATTGGCTTTCAAAAGCCAATAGGAATTGTCCAGGCTGTCTCTGCCCTGCTGAGCCCGCCAAAAGTCCCATTCTGCAAACGGTGCTGCACCAGTTGAGTAGTCCTCGACTTACGACCGGTTGAGTAGTCCTCGACTTACGACAGGTTGGGGGTCGCGGCATTAAAAAGGTTGAGAACCACTGGACTACAGGGAAGCCGGAGTGCCTGCCCATCTATCTTCTCCCCATTTCCCCCACCCCTCCTGCAGGCCTTGGGCCTTCTTCCCATCCCACCAGGTCCCATGCCGCTTTCCGAATGCAGGAAATTCCTTGGTCATGGTGGTGTCAACGCTGCAAATATTGTATATTCTTGCTTTTGACAATCAGCCTGCCTCCAGAAGCAGTGAATGCTCCAACACTGGAAGTTTTTAAGAAGAGACTGGACAGCCATTTGTCCAAAATGGTGTAGGGTTTCTTGCCCGAGCAGGGGGTTGGACTGGATGACTTCCAAGGTCCCTTCCAACTTTACTACTATTTGTCTGGTAAATATGGGGTTAATAAAGAGCAGAAGGGGGGTTGGGGGTAAAGCCTGGGAAAGAAAGAGGAAGAAAACATTTGATCTTCAACTATTTGGATAGTGTGAGATATGACAGCTAATTTAGGGAGGGAACATGCTGATAATTTAACTGCTCAGAGGAAGAGAAGTGGATCCTAGCATCCCTCCGTTGTGCCCGTGCCGACATTTTGTAACAGTAAAAGACTTTTAGGAAAATAAATGCCTGGAAGTTCTTTGGAATGTTTCATTAGCCGGAACCACAACAGGTGGATATGTGTCAGTTCCTTGGAGGTCATCTAGTCCAGCCCCCTGCTCAAGCAGGAGACCCTGTACCATTTCAGACAAGTGGCTGTGCAGTCTCTTCTTAAAAGCCTCCAGCGATAATGGGTCACCCACGACTTCTGAAGGAAGCCATTCCATTGGTTAATTGTTGTCACCGATAGGAAATTTCTCCTTAATTCTAGGTTGGTTTTCTCCTTGGTTAGTCTCCATCCATTGCTTCTTATTCTGGCTTCAGGTGCTTTTGAGAAGAGGTTGACACACACACACCCTTCTTTGTGGTAGCCCCTCAAATATTGGAAGTCTGCTATCGTGTCACCCCTAGCCCTTTTCTTTAAACTAGACCAGTGGTTCTCAACCTGTGGGTCGGGACCCCATTTGGGGTCGAACGACCATTTCACGGGGGTCGCCAAACAACGCAGTCTGCCATTTTTTCCCCCCTTTTCCTTAGCTGTGCTGCTCCCTTTTATTCTATTGGCTTTCGAAAGCCAATAGGATAGACTCTCTTGAGTAGAGTCTAATTCTATTGGCTTTCCAAAGCCAATAGGAATTGTCCAGGCTGTCTCTGCCCTGCTGAGCCCGCCAAAAGTCCCATTCTGCAAACGGTGCTGTCCCAGTTGAGTAGTCCTCGACTTACGACCGGTTGGGGGGTCACGGCATTAAAAAGGTTGAGAACCACTGCACTAGACATACCCAATTCCGTCAGCCGTTCTTCCTCTGTTTTAGCCTCCAATCCCTAAGTAATAGGAGAAAAACAAAAACAATAGGAGAAAAATACAATAGCGCCCATTTATTTTTAGGCCTCGAGATGGGAAAATACGAAACACAAATAGCCGGCTCGTTTTTCCAGTCGCAGACATGATGATACCATTCTAAACATAGTAAACTTTTATGTTGACTTAGTAAATCCTCCAGTTGCATCGAATTTCATTTCCAAGAGGATGTGGATTGTGCCTTGGGGGGGGGGGGGGGAGATTTCCATAAACATTTGCGTTGACTTTCTAAACACCAAGATAACCCGGACTGGCTAGAATTCTCCTTGGCCCCGTTTTCTTTTCTCTCCTGTTTCCCTGCCACTTAACCAACTTAACTTTTATTTGTTTCTAAATAAATCACTTCGCACGGGTGGATACGGACAGGAACTTGCCTTTCAGCAGAATTAAAATTGGGTAGGTGTTCCACCATGCCATGCCCATATGAGCAAGTCACTAGCAGTCTTGAATCCACTTTTCCAAGCAAAGCAGAGACGGTGGGACTGGTACCTCCAGGACAATTTGCATGATTTAGCAGCAATTAAACCTTTGCCCTCCCAGCATTCGTTATTCTAAATATGCTGTCTGTAGTAAGCACAATATGAAATAAGCCCCAAGGAAGCCTTGGACCCAGAACAACGAAGCCCTTTCCCTGTTTAATTATTAGCACCTGTTTTGCGATTATTGCATTTTGACTTTGTTTAAAAGTCTGTCGTTACGTTTGCTAAGCCTTTTTGCCTGTGTTGGGCAGGCGTGAGGAGGGAGACTGTATATTTTTTTCCAAAGCCGTACAGGTAGTCCTCCACGTAGGCCCAAAATTTATGTCGTTAAATGGGACATTTGCAAAGTGAGTTTCGCCCCGTTTTATTTTATTTTTTTTCCTGCCCCATTTTTACCACCGTTCTAGCCACACTTGTTAAGCACATCGTTGCAGTTCTTAAGTCCGTAACACAATTGTTAAAGGAATCTGTCTCCCCCCCCCCCCCCATCGACTTTCCTTGTCGGAAGGTCGCAAAAGGGGATCACGTGACACACACACACACACACAAACACCCTCAGGGACACTCCGACCGTCATAAATATGAGTCAGTGGCCACGTGCCCGAATTCTGATCACGTGACCCTGGGGAAGGCTGCAACAGTCGTGTGAAAAACGATCATAAGTCACACTTTTTTCCAGTGCCGTTGTAACTTTGAACGCTCAGAAAAAATGAACTGTTGTAAGTCGAGAGCTTAACCTGTACTAGATTTAAGTGGCCTTTTTGGCCACTTAAGGATATCACAACAAGCTGCAGAAGGATTCATGCCACCGGAGTAGATCCACACACAGGCGGTCATTGACTTAAAAACATTCGTTTGAAGTTACAATGACAGACCTATGGCTGTCTTTTCCCGCTTATGACCACTGTAGCATCCCATGATCAAAATCCACAAGCTTGGCAACGGGTTCATACATAACGGTTGTCACAGTGTCCCCGGGTTCACCACTATGTAAAAAAAGATGTTGAGAGTCTAGAAAGAGTACAGAGAAGAGCAACAAAGATGATTAGGGGACTGGAGGCTAAAACACGTGAAGACCAGTTGCTGGAATTGGGAATGTCTAGTTTAACGAAGAGAAGGACGAGGGGGACATGATAGCAGTGTTCCAGTATCTCAGGGGCTGCCCCAAAGAAGAGGGAGTCAAGCTCTTCTCCAAAGCACAGAAGGCAGGACAAGAAGCAACGGATGGAAACTAACCAAGGAGAGAAGCAACCTGGAACTAAGGAAAAACTTCCTGACAGTTAGAACAATTAACCAGTGGAACTACCTGCCTCCAGAAGCAGTGAATGCTCCAACATTGGAAGTTTTTAAGAAGAGACTGGATAGCCATTTGTCTGAAATGGTATAGTGTTTTCTGCCTGAGCAGGGGGTTGGACTAGATGGCCTCCAAGGTCCCTTCCAACTTTATTATTGTTGTTGTTGTTGTTATTATTATTATTATGTGTGATCCCCTTTTTGTGACCTTCTGAGCAGCAAACTCTATTTGAATATAATCTTATTCTATCTCCTAAGAGTTATCCATTTCCTGCCATATTAAATCATCTACTTAATAACACAAAATCCCCTTTAATAAATCAAAACCAGTATATATATATTGCCCGGGTTAATCAATAGATCAAACATATTCACAATACTTAATTTTCTTTTCCCTTTTAAATCTAATTTTTAAATATTAAACCGATAAAATCCTTATTTTCAACTGATTTCCAAATATCAACTGCAGTGATTCACTTAACAACTGTGGCAAGAAAGGTCGTGAAATGGGGAAAAAAAAATCTCACTTGATAACTGTCTCACTTAGCAACAGAAATGCTGGGCTCCATTGTCATCCTAAATTGAGAATGACCTGTGTTTTATTAGATCAGGGCTTTTCAACCAGGGGTACGGGTACCACCTGTGGTGCATTGGCACCTGGCAGGTGGTACGCGACCATCCTAGAAAATTGAGGGGAATGAGCTGAACCGGTGGCAGCATCGCACAAGCCTGAGCGAGAGATGCCTGGAGCTGCAGGGCTGTCGGGACTCAGCCGAAGCGCCAGGATCAGCGCCAGGATCCAGCTGGAGCTCAGCGCTGATCCTGGCGCTTCTGCTGAGCCCAGAAGAAACGCCGATCAGCCGGAATGTTGCAGCCTCTCCAGGGTCTTGTGATTTACATTCAGATGCTTGGCAACTGATTCATGTTTATGACGGTCACAGTGTCCCAGGGTCATGGGAAGTGACCAAAACTTGCTGCAACCACCCAGCAGACGGGGGGGGGGGAATAAAAATCAAACACCCCCCACCCCACCCTCGCTGCCAATCCTCAACAGAAATGCTCACAACAATGAAAACCTCAGACAGGAGGAAGAGTACGGCCGGGCGGGCAGGCAGGTGTCTTGCTCGGCTGTGCCTTGGGGGGCACTTTTTTTGGTGCCACTGTAACTTCAAACAGTCACTAAGTGAACTGATGTAAGTCGAGGACTCCCTGTATTTTATCGCTTTTTTCCTTTTGGGGGGGGGTCATCAAGTTTTTGACACCTTGCTAGGCGACCGGTGGTCCTCGGATGTTGCCATCTCCTAAAAGTGGTACAGTGGGTGAAAAGGTTGAAAAGCCCTGGATTAGAAGATACATGAAAAGGAAGTCCTCTGTATGATGGCCGCAGTGTCCCGGGATCACCGGATCCCTTTTGGCCACAGGCAAAGCCAATGGGGAAGCCAGTTTCAGTCAACAACCAGGTTTACTAACTTAACAAATGCAGTGGTTCACTTTACAACGGGGGTTAATGGCGGCTGCGGCGATCCACTTAGCAACCGTGCCTTGAAAGGTCATAAAACGGGGCACATTTAGTGGGCTGCCCGTCTCCAGAGCAATAGAGCAAGTTAAAACAGGTCAGGACAAAAGCAATAAATAGTGATAAAATTTCCAACACAGTCAACACAATCATAATGCAGGCTCAGCCACACACCCAAGGCCCCGGGCTGTGTCCCAGAGCCAGGCCATACAAACCCAAAGGTGATACCCACTAATCAGCAGATACAAATAGAGGAGGAGCATCTGCATATTCCTGGTTTCCTACGGGGCGGGCGGCATCTCCCATCCCTGCAGGAATACGAGGTGGTGGAGTTAAACCGCGGAAGCTGCTCCTGGCACTTCTGCTGAATTGAGGAAGGATGGGGCTGAGGATAGCCTGTAGTTGAGATACCTGTTTACTACCCTAAGTCCTACACAACAGGCCTGGATTGTTGTTGCTGAAGGGTGGCAGGGAAGCAGCTCCGTTTTCCAGGCTGATTTGGAGGTCTTCTCAGATGCATCCAGGGGAGGCACTGGGCAGCTCTGAAGATCCCCTTCTTCTTCTTCTTCTTCTTCTTCTTCTTCTTCTTCTTCTTCTTCTTCTTCTTCTTCTTCTTCTTCTTCTTCTTCTTCTTCTTCTTCTTCTTCTTCTTCTTCTTCTTCTTCTTCTTCTTCTTCTTCTTCTTCTTCTTCTTCTTCTTCTTATTCTTCTTCCTTCTTCTTCTTCTTCTTCTTCTTCTTCTTCTTCTTCTTCTTCTTCTTCTTCTTCTTCTCCTTCTCCTCCTCCTCCTCCTCCTCCTCCTCCTCCTCCTTCTCCTCCTCTTCCTCCTCCTCCTTCTCTTTCTTTCTCTTCCCCTCCTCCTCCTCCTCCTCCTCCTCCTCCTCCTCCTTCTTTCTCTTCCCCTCCTCCTCCTCCTCCTTCTTCTTCTTCTCCTTCTCCTCCTCCTCCTCTTCCTCCTCCTTCTCCTCCTCCTTCTCTTTCTTTCTCTTCCCCTCCTCCTCCTTCTTCCTTCTTCTTCTTCTTCTTCTTCTCCTCCTCCTTCTCCCTCTTCCCCTCCCCCTTCCTCCTTCTCCTCCTCCTTCTCCCTCTTCCCCTCCTCCTCCTCCTCCTCCTCCTTCTTCTTCTCCTTCTCCTTCTTCTCCTTCTCCCTCTTCCCCTCCCCCCTCCTTCCCCTCCTCCTCCTTCTTCTTCTTCTCCTTCTCTATTCTCCTTCTCTCTCTTCCCCTTCCCCCCTCCTCCTCCTCCTCCTCCTCCTCCTTCTTCTTTCCTCCTCCTCCTCAAGCCCCACTCTCTCCTAGCACTGATGATGTTACCTAGTTTGGTAATCAAACGTCTGCAAGAAAGCAACCAACCCCAAGGACCCCCAAATTTATTAAATTTACATCTCACTATCAAGCGACTCTGAGCTGCTGTTCTTCAGCTGACTTCTTCACAAAACCCAGGAAAACCGGCTATTCATGCCTTTTGTGCAATTTCCCACTTAGGAACCACCCAGGGAACCTATCTCAGCCACGGGTCTGTAACCTGCATTTAATTGCAGCTGGCATAACCCTTCCCTGGAACACCTTTCACTTAATTGTCTCAAACTGTGAATCTGGATGACTAAGAATCTTAATCTTATTGGTTACCCAAGGGGTGTAATATCAGTGACTCGCCACATAACAGGTTCCACGCGACTTGTTGTTTTATCTCAATTTCTTTTAAAAAAAAAAGACTTAGCATTTCACATACGAACCTGTAAACCCCTTGGGATCGTTGCTGTTTCAGCCGAATTCAGAAATTGCATTTATAATGAAATGAAATTTTCATTCAAAAACTGGATGAAGGGTATGGGTAAAAACAGGGGTTTTCAAACTTGGCCCTTTTATGACTTGTGGAGTGCAACTGTCAGAATTCCTCAGCCAGGCACGCTGGCTGAGTTGAAGTCCACAACTCATGAAGGGGCCATAGTTCCCCCATGCTGGCTGAGGAATTCTGGGAGTTGAAGTCCACAACTCATGAAGGGGCCACAGTTCCCCCATGCTGGCTGAGGAATTCTGGGAGTTGAAGTCCACAAGTCATGAAGGGGCCAAGTTTCCCCCATGCTGGCTGAGGAATTCTGGGAGTTGAAGTCCCCAAGTCATGAAGGGGCCATAGTTTCCCCCATGCTGGCTGAGGAATTCTGGGAGTTGAAGTCCACAATTCATGAAAGGGCCAAGTTTCCCCCATGCTGGCTGAGGAATTCTGGGAGTTGAAGTCCACAAGTCATGAAGGGGCCATAGTTCCCCCATGCTGGCTGAGGAATTCTGGGAGTTGAAGTCCCAAGTCATGAAGGGGCCATAGTTCCCCCATGCTGGCTCAGGAATTCTGGGAATTGAAGTCCACAAGTCATGAAGGGGCCCCCATGCTGGCTGAGGAATTCTGGGAATTGAAGTCCAGAAAAGGGCCATAGTTCCCCCATGCTGGCTGAGGAATTCTGGAATTGAAGTCCACAAGTCATGAAGGGGCCATAGTTCCCCCATGCTGGCTGAGGAATTCTGGGAGTTGAAGTCCGCGAGTCATGAAGGGGCCATAGTTCCCCCATGCTGGCTGAGGAATTCTGGGAATTGAAGTCCACAAGTCATGAAGGGGCCATAGTTTCCCCATGCTGGCTGAGGAATTCTGGGAATTGAAGTCCACAAGTCATGAAGGGGCCATGGTTCCCCCATGCTGGCTGAGGAATTCTGGGAGTTGAAGTCCACAAGTCACAAAGGGGCCAAGTTTGAAGACCCTTAGGTAAAAATATAACCCACGAAGTGTCATCTTGCCTGGTTTTGCTGGAAAAGCAGGCGCAGTGTTGTTTTAACGCATTCATCAGAACTCTCTCTCTCCCCCAGGTTATGTATGGGACGCTGGTGGCTGTTATTGTTCTACGCTCTGTGTATATAGTGTTATGGTAAGTAAGGCGTTAACTAAGACAGGGCTACCCGCCCTTACAGCTACCCAACGGGTCTAAATTGCAGAGGGTGAAATTTGAATGGCTGATTTTCCGATAAGCCTCAGCCTTCCTTCTGCTGCTCTGCTGCCTTGGAATCTGCTCCGTTGGTTTGGTAACCAGGAACAACCCAAAAAAAAAAGATAGCCTGGAGCGCCATTGTTTGTGTGTCAACAACCCCTGTCTCTGGGGCTTGGAAAATAATTGCCATCCCAGCTGCAAATTTAAGATTGGAGCACCATTTTCCTACACGAGTCCCCAAGTGGAAAATCGGAGTTGCCACTATGGCGCCGTATATCGGTAGAGTGCAGCTTATAAAAAGTTCATTTAGTGACAGTTCAAAGTGACAACAGCATTTAAAAAAGTGACTTACGACCCTTTTTCACGCTTAACGACCAGCGTGCAGCATGCCCCACGGTCACGAGATCGAAATTCGGACCCTTGGCAACTGACTCGTATTTACGACGGTGGCAGTGTCCCCGCAGTCATGTGATCAGAATTCAGAGGCTCGGCAACTGGCATGTACTTATGACAGAGTCCCGGGGAGGAGGTGTCACGTGATCTCCTTTTGCGACCTTCCGACAAGCAAAGTCGATGGGGGAAGACAGATTCGTTTAACGACCGTGTTGCGAACTGCGGTGTCTCACTTTACAACTGTGGCAAGCCAGGTCGTAAAATGGGGCAAAAGCCACTTGAGGGATGTCTCACTTGGCAACAGAAATTTGGGGCTCAATTGTGGTCGTAAGTCGAGGACTACCTGTATTTCCCCCACTGGTGAACGTACCTACAGTAGTGGCCAAAATTGTGGAAACCTTTTGGGAAAAGCGTATTTTTTGAGGTTTGATGGCTAATAACATCACTTTCTTTTGGGGAGAAGTATCATAAATAAATAAATATAAATATAAATATAAATATGTATGTATGTATGTATGTATGTATGTATGTATGTATGTGTGTGTGTTTTCTGAGGTTTTCGCGGGTGTTTGTATGTAGATCTTTGGTCATTCGGGTTTTCTCCCGCATCAAATTGGAAGTGTCTTGGCGACGTTTCAACGAAGTCTCATTCGTCATCTTCAGGCTGGTGCTTTCGGCTTCGTGCTTCTAGGAGCAATGTGTGATTGTAGCTGTTTCCTCCTTTTAACTGCCAGTGGGGATATGAACTGATTGGATGAGAGCTTGGCTGTGTTCTGATTGGATGGAGGTGTGTTCTAATTGGTTAGGAGCTTGGCTGTGCTCTGATTGGCTGGGGGGGTTGGCTGTGCTCTGATTGGCTCGGGGAGTGTTCTGTTTGGGTGGGGGCTTTGTTGTGCTCAGGTTAGTCTGAGTTGCAGGGGGGTTTAAAATGGTGAGCTGAATTGCTATTTTTTGGCTTCGTGGTCGTGCCTCATCTTCATGGAGGGTGTCAGTTTGCTTCATGTATGGATTGGAGGGGTTTAAAGTGGCTAATGATGCAGCTGTGGTCTGGCTTCTGGTTTGTGGTTGTGGCTCATCATCGGTGTGGCTTTGGGTTTGCTTTTTGCGTGGATGTGTGGTGGTGACACCCGCCTACCAGCCATTTGGAAACCCGCCCTTACTGACAAACGACTCCCTAACACAAAAAATGACACCAGACCCACACTCACAAAAACCACACAGGATGTCACCATCACTGGGTTATAGCCAAATAACCAGAAAAAGGAAGCACAACTTGCTTAGGTTGATCTCAGGTAGCTTTCCTTCCTCTGATTGTAGCCAATGAGCATGAGTGTTTACACAGCCAATCAGGCATCATCTTGTTTTGGCCATGAGCCAATCAGATCACCGTAAGATTCAGTTATTGATGTCCTGTATTGAAGCCGAGAGGAGGACATTTGTCAGTGTGTTGTGTGATGGCTATAAAGATGGTTGGGTTTTTTTTGTGTGTTCTTTTATTGAGTGAGCTTGTAAGACGTAATAAAATTAAAGCCATGGTGCAAAGAGCTGACTGGTCGCCCAGAAAGCGATGTAAAATAGTATTATTAAGTGAACAAGGCTACAGTTATAAAGAAATGAGAAGAAAAATGGGTGGAAACTTAACCAAAAGTGGCATTTCTACTGTACACTTTTCCCAAAAGGTTTCCACAATTTTGGCCACTATTGTACGTTTTATGTAAGAAATGTCAGGCTGTGTTTCACTCCTCCACCGTGTCGCTAACTTAACAACCGCATCGATTCCCTTAACAACTGTGGCAAGAAAGGTCGTAAAATGGGGCAAAACTCACCTAACAGCTTAGCGAGGGTAATTTGGGAGTGAATTAGGCTTCTAAGTCGAGCACTGCCTGTATTTGGGCCTCCTAAGCCCCAAATACAGGTAGTTCTTGCCTTACAACCACTCGTTTAGCGACTGCTCTAAATGACAACAGCACCGATAAAAGTGACTTGTGACCACTTTTCACACTTACGACCATTGCAACATCCCCACAATCACATGATCCGTATTCAAAGACTTGGCAACTGGCATGTACTTACGACAGTTGCACTAATTCCGAGGTTGCGCGATCCCCATTGGTGACCTTCCCAAGCTGGCTTCCGGCAACCAAGTCAGTGGCGGGAAGGGGGGGGTGTTAGCCAGATTCGCTTAACAACTGCCGTGATTCGCTTAACAACCGCAGCAAAATAAAAAAAAGGTTGTAAGGTGGGGCGAAACTCCCGGAGCAGCCTCCTTGCTTACGACGGACATTTTGGGAGGCGGCGAGTTCTAGTCCTGCCTTAGGCAGGAAAGCCAGCTGGGTGACTTTGGGCCAATCGGTCTCTCTTATCGCTCAGCTCAGCCCACCTCACGGGATTGTGGTTATTGTGGGGAAAGTAGGAGGAGGGAGGAGTATTGGGTACACTGCCTGGAATTATTTGTAAAAATAATAATAATAAAGGCAGGATATTAATCAATAACCCCACCTTCCCAAACTGCCAGGCAGAATACAAATAAATCTTCCCAAGGAAGACCTGCCCCCCCCCCCCCATAGCAGAATGACACAAAGTAACTTTAAGGCAGGGGTTCTCAACCTGTGGGTCGGGACCCCATTTGGGGTCGAACGACCATTTCACGGGGGTCGCCAAACAACGCAGTCCGCCATTTTTTTCCCCCCTTTTCCTTAGCTGGGCTACTCCCTTTTATTCTATTGGCTTTTGAAAGCCTATCGAATAGACTCTCTTGAATAGAGTCTAATTCTATTGGCTTTCAAAAGCCAATAGGAATTGTCCAGGCTGTCTCTGCCCTGCTGAGCCCGCCAAAAGTCCCAGTCTGCAAACGGTGCTGCACCAGTTGAGTAGTCCTCGACTTACGACCGGTTGAGTAGTCCTCGACTTACTACCGGTTGGGGGGTCGCGGCATTAAAAAGGTTGAGAACCACTGCTTTAAGGAGACTTAAGGTGGTCCTTCTTCCTTCTAGGGTTTACCCCTGGCTCCGAGGGCTGGGATACACATCCCTGACCATCTTTTTGCTGGGCTTCCTCCTCTGGAATGTGGACAATATTTTCTGCGAGAAATTGAGGTAGGTGAATTTCAGAGACCGGGTGCTTTTCCGTCCTCTTTCGGCGGGTAGAGTTCGGTCCCTCTCCCTTCCGTCCAAAGCGGGAAGAATCGGGGCCACACGGGAAGTTTCCGTTCAGCTGATGCCTTGCGCATGTCTGTCTACGAGGATCTAGTTAGCCCTAAATTGGCACTAGGTAAGAGTTAATGGGATTTAAAGGAGGGCGGGCTTGGATAGCTTGTGGGAATGTAAGGATTCCAGGCTGATGCCTCTCTTGACGCCACCTCCTCGCTGCTCTTCTTCTCCTTCTCCTTTTCCTCTTCCTCTTTCTCTTCCTTCTACTTTTCTTTTCCTGTCTCAACTAACCTTTCTCCTCCTCCAACTCCTTCTTCTTCTCCTTCTCCTCCAGTCTTCTTCTTCTTCTTCTTCTTCTTCTTCTTCTTCTTCTTCTTCTTCTTCTTCTTCTTCTTCTTCTTCTTCTTCTTCTTCTTCTTCTTCTTCTTCTCTTCTTCTTCTTCCTTCTACTTTTCTTTTTCCTCCTGCCTCAACTAACCTTTCTTCTTCTCCTTCTCCTCCTCCTCCAGTTCTTCTTCTCCTTCTTCCCCTTCCCCTCCTCCTCTTCCTTCTTCTTCCTCCTCCTCCTCCTTCTTCTTCTCCTTCTCCCTCTTCCCCTCCTCCTCCTCCTGCTCCTCCTCCTTCATCTTGCACTTCTCTGAACGCACCAAAAATTTGCTCAGGTAGCTGGATGTAGCTAGATTTGGAGAAACAATTCTGACACCAGGGCTTTTGTTCTCCTGTTGCTTTTGATGACCCCTTGCCTGGACTGCCGTAATGCTTTCTACATAGGGCTGCCCTTGGAGACAACCCTGAAGGGACAAAAAACGCAGCAGCTAGAGTCCTGAGCGGAGACAGTCCTGCCAGCATAAGATAACACAAAGCTTCAATTCTCTGAGCTGGTTATCAGCAGGCTTCTGGGCCCCGAATCAAACTGCCAATGATCACTAATTAGGATAATGAAAACCACAGGGTTTATCAGGCACCCCCTTGGCAGAATGGACTCTGCTCATCCAGTGGGACATCTAGTAAGAGAGTCCCCCTCCTCCTGATGAGATTTGTGGAGCCTGGGCTTTTTTTGATGGAAGACTTTCCCTTTGGATCCCTCTTTGCACAGAGATCAGCATAACTCCTGCTCTTCTGTCTCCGCTCAGGAGATACAATAGGAACGTCCATCCGTTTGTTCTGCAATATTTTGGAAATATTTATTCCCAGTTTCAAATTTAAGACAACCCTTTCCTTCCCTCAAAGAATCCCCTCTCCTCTCCCCTTCCCCTCTCCTCTCCCCTCTTCTCTCCTCCTCTCCCCGCCCCCTCTTCTCTCCCTCTGTCCTCTCCCATCACCCTGACTTCTCCTATCCCCGCCCCTTCTTTCCCCTCTCCCCTTCTCCTCTCCCCTCCCCCTCCCCCTTTCCCCTCCCCTTCTCCTCTCCTCTCCCCTCCCCCTGTCCCCTCCTATCCCCACCCCTCTCTCCTCTCCCCTCCTCCTCTCTCCTCTCTTCTCCCCTCCCCCTCTCCTCTCCTCCTCTCCCCTCCCCCTGTCCTCTCTCCTCCCCTCCTCTCTCCCCCTCACCCCTCTCCCCCTCTCCTCTCCCCCTCTCCTCTTTCCCTCCCCCTCTCCTCTCCCCTCCCCCTCTCCTCTCCCCCTCCTCTCCTCTCCCCCTCTCTCCTCTCCCCTCCCCCTCTCCTCTCCCTTTCCTCTTTCCTCTCCCTCTCCCCCCCTCTCCTCTCCCCTTCCCCTCTCCCCCTCCCTTCTCTCCTCTCCCCTCCCCTGTCCCTCCTATCTCCACCCCCTCTCTCTATCCTCTCCCCCTCTCCTCTCTCCTCCTCTCCTCTCTCCTCTCTTCTCCCCTCCCCCTCTCCTCTCCCCTCTCCTTCTCCTCTCCTCCTCTCCCCTCCCCCTGCCTCTCTCCTCCCGTCCTCTCCTCCCTCCCCCTCTCCCCTCTCCTCTCTCCTCTCCCCCTCTCCTCTTTCCCTCCCCCTCTCCTCTCCTCCTCTCCTCTCCCCCCCTCTCCTCTCCCCTCCCCCTCTCCTCTCTCCTTTCCTCTCCCTCTCTCCTCTCCTCCTCTCCTCTTCCTCATCTCTCCCCTCTCCTCTCCTCTCCTTTGGGAAGCAAATGTGTGACTTGGTGATTGTGTCTCTCCACAGGGGGTTACGTGAAAGGCTGCCTCCGCTCGTGAGCGTTGTCACGCAGTTTCACGCTTGGTGGCACATATTCACGGGACTCGGTTCCTACCTTCACATCCTGTTCAGGTAGGTTCCCTTCCCTTTCCCCTGGGTTTCGGGGCGGAAGAGTTCCTCCTCGATAGCGTGTTGTGTAAATCAGAGGTGCCCAAAAGGGACTAGTTCCATGGAGGAAGGTTTTTCCGTGGCCCGGAAGGGAGGAAGGAGGAAAGGTGTAACGGGGGAGGGAGGGAGGGAGGAAGAAAAGGAAGGAAGGGGTAAGGAGGGAGGAAGAAAGGAAGGAATAAAGAGGGAGGAAGGAGGGAGGAAGGAAGGACGGGATAAGGAGGAAGAAAGGAAGGGAGGGAGGGAGGGATAAGGAGGGAGGAAGCAAAGAAGGAGGAAAGATGGATCTTTCAGCGGTGGAGCTGAGTTCCAGAGAGGTGCAGGCAGTGATGTTGAGTCAAACTGATTTATCCAAAATGTTTTTTTTAAAAAAAATAAAAACATTTTCTCCCCTCTCTTCTTCTGATTTTAGTTTATATTCCCGGACACTTTACCTGAAATACAGGCCAAAGGTCAAGGTAAGCTGCTAAGGACTCTGTCCAGCGGGTTTCGTCCCCCCCACCCCCCCAATAGCTAAAGGTTTCTTAGGGCAAACCTGTAGTAGTGGATAAGTGATTTATTTTTTTATTTTTGTTTGTTGTAGAAAAAAACAAAAGTTACGGCATACATAAAATCTGCAGAGTCAATATAACACTGAGAAGAAGATATCAGGGCGCCCTGCCTCCAGAAACCTATTTATTTTCTCTTATTGCGTTGAAAGATTGATAACGTTGAATGCTTGCGTTTGCTATTTCAAAGCAGAATAAACCATCTGTTTTTTTTCCCCCTCAGAGTTTGTTGAGTTGTAATTTTAATCCTAAAAGCCCCTCAGCTGAAAGACTTCTGAGAAAGTGAGAAAGCTGAAGGTGGAGTAGATCCCAGCTGTGTAGTTTGATTTATTAACACAAGTGCTCCTCGACTTAACGGCCACAAAATTTAAATTTTTCTAACCCCGGGGTCTTCAAACTTGGCCCTTTTATGACTGGTGGGTTTCAACTCCCAGAATTCCTCAGCCAGGCACTCTGGCTGAGGAATTCTGGGAGTTGAAGTCCACACCTCTTAAAATGGCTGAGGTTGAGAAACACCAGTTTAGCTCTTTCTGAGTTAGTATTATTTTCCCCTCACATTATGTCAGGGCTCTTCAAACTTGGCCCTTTTATGACTTGTAGACTTCAACTCCCAGAATTCCTCAGCCAAGCACACTGGCTGAGGAATTCTGGGAGTTGAAGTCCACATCTCTTAAAATGGCCGAAGTTGAGAAACACCAGTTTAGCTCTTTCTGAGTATTATTTTCCCCTCACATTATGTCAGGGCTCTTCAAACTTGGCCTTTTATGACTTCTGGACTTCAACTCCCAGAATTCCTCAGCTAGGCACGCTAGCTGAGGAATTCTGGCAGTTGAAGTCCACACCTCTTAAAATGTCAGGGGTCTTCAAAGATGGCCCTTTTATGACTTGTGGACTTCAACTCCCAGAATTCCTTGTGGATGTCAACCCCCAGAATTCCTTGTGGACGTCAACTCCCAGAATTCCTCAGTCAGCCATAAAAGGGCAAAAGGGCCAAGTTTGAAGGCCCCTGGTCTAAGTGAAACATTTGTGAAGTGAATTTTGCCCTATTTTACTGCCTGTCTTGCCATGGTTATTAAGCGAATCGCTGCAGTGGTTAAGTTAGCCAACACGGTCGTTAAATGAGTCCAGCTTCCCCCATTGATTTTGCTTGTCGGAGGGTCACCAAAAGGGGATCACGTGACCCCCAGGACACGGCAATCGTCATAAGTCAGAGTTGCCGGGCGTCTGAATTTTGATCACGTGACCCTGGGGGAGGCTGCAACGGTCGTAAAGGTGAAAAATGGTCACAACTCACTCTTTTTCAGAGCTGTAGTAACTTCGAACTAAACAAAGGGTTGTAAGTTCAGGATTACTTGTAACTCCCAATCTGGAATCCAGTTTGGTTAAGGCAGCCTATCAAACTGTCGTTATGTTCTAAGAAATGAATTCTTGAACTGAGGAAAAATTTGAAGGATAGGTGATCCCCGACTTATGATCATCCGTTTAGTGACCGTTTGAAGTTACAACGCTGGAAAAAGCGACTTAATGGCCATTTTTCACACTTAACGACCGTCGCAGCCTCCCCACAGTCACGTGATCAACATTCAGACGCTTAGGCAACCGACTCATACTTACGACGGTCGTCATTCCCGAGGTCACGTGATCAAAATTCAGACGCTTGGGCAACCGACTCATACTTACGACCGTCGCAGCCTGTCCACGGTCACGTGATCAAAATTCAGACGCTGGGCAGCCGACTCATACTTAGGACCGTTGCAACCTCCCCACGGTCACGTGATCAAAATTCAGACGCTGGGCAACCAACTCATACTTACGACGGTCGCCGTGTCCCAAGGCCATGTGATTCCCCCTTTTGCCACCTTCCGACCAGCAAAGTCAAGGGGAGGGGGGGGAGAATGGCTGATTCACTTGCCAGCCGTGTGTTACCAACTGCTGTGTCTCACTTAACAACTGTGACAAAGAAGGTCGTAAAGCCCCCGTGAGAAATGTTCTCTCAGCGACAGAAACGTGGGGCTCAGTTGTGGTCATAAGTCGAGGACTGCCTCTCGTTGCCAGGCTGCATTTATTTCCTCAGAGCCAAAGTTGGAAGACCCCTGGTTTGTTTTATTTTATTTTATTTGACTAATTTTATAATTAGATGAATAGGTTGCAAGTCTCATTTTGAAGCACCTCCCGCATGGCTGACACAGCATTGAAAGCATTAAAGCCGGAAAAGGGAAAAATAGTCCTCAAATAATAAAAAATGGAAGTTAGGATTAAAAGATGGGGAGGGAGGGAGCAGAGGGCGAGGGTGGATGGGTGGGATGGCCTCTAAATTCATCAACCACCTCCAGCCTGATACTCCACCATGGGGGGGATTCAAGCCTTCTGGCTTGAAGGGTGGGGATGTTCCAAAGCTCAGGAGCCATGACAGAGAAGGCCCTTCTCCTAGATACCCTCCAGTCAAAATTACTTGACTGACAAGGTCCAGGGCGTGTCTCCTATGTGGCGCAAATGGGACAGGCCAGTCCTAGTGGGATGAGGCCAAAAGTTAAGTTAATGGGTTGTCATTTCCTTACTGAAACATATTTGCTTTCTTAGAAGCAAATTCTGCCCCTAACAGAATGACAAGAGTTGGAAGGGACCTTGGAGGTCTTCTAGTCCAACCCCCTGCTCAAACAGGAGACCCTATACCAAGGGTAGGCAACCTTGGCTCTTTTACGATTTGTGGACTTCAACTCCCAGAATTCCTCAGCCAGCATGGGGGAACTATGGTCCCTTCATGACTCGTGGACTTCAACTCCCAGAATTCCTCAGCCAGCATGGGGGAACTATGGCCCCTTCATGACTCGTAGACTTCAACTCCCAGAATTCCTCAGCCAGCATGGCTCAGCTTGGAAACCTCTCCCTTTCCCCTCAGCATGGCTGGCTCAGGAATTCTGGGAGTTGAAGTCTGCAAGTCATGAAGGGGCCATAGTTTCCCCATGCTGGCTCAGGAATTCTGGGAGTTGAAGTCTGCAAGTCATGAAGGGGCCATAGTTCCTCCACGCTGGCTCAGGAGTTGAAGTCCACGAGTCATAAAAGAGCCAAGATTGCCTACCCCTGCCTTAGGCCATTCCAGACAAGTGGCTGTCCAGTCTCTTCTTAAAAACTTAGTGTTGGAGCACTCACAGCTTCTGGAGGCAGGTAGTTCCACTGATTAATTGTTCCCACTGTCAAGAAAATTCCTCCTTAGTTCTAGGTTGCTTCCCTCCTCGATGAGTTTCCATCCGTTGCTTCTTCCCCTGCCTTCTGGTGCTTTGGAGAAGAGGTTGAGCCCTCTAGACTAAACATACCCAATTCCTGCAATTGTTCCTCATAGGTTTCAGCCTCCAGTCCCCTGATCCTCTTTGTTGCTCTTCTCTGCACTCTTTCCAGAGTCTCAACATCTTTTTTGAACACTGTGGCAACCAAAACTGGATGCAGTATTCCAAGTGTGGTCTTCCCAGGCCATTATAAAGACCCTTACCGAGGCCATTTCTCTTACCTTCAGTTGTTTGTAAAATGGATGCCTAAAAATAATCTTTAAGTTTCTTTCCAAAAGTCCTTCATGGAGGCCCTATTTTGAACACTGCAACTGACCTCTGACATTTCCCAAAGGACTCCCATATCTTTATTCTAAAATAGGGCTCTCCAAACTGAGCCACTTTAAGACTTGTGGACTTCAGCTCCCAGAATTCCTCAGCCAGGCACGCGTGCCTGGCTGAGGAATTCTGGGAGTTGAAGTCCACAAGTCTTAAAAGTGACCAGATTTGGAGAGCCCTGCTCTAAAATGTCTCCCACCATTGATTCATAATAAATTAATTTATGACCTCTTCTTTAACCTACTGATTCATAATAAATTAATTTGATTCATAATAAATTAATTTTGATTCATAATAAATTAATTTATGACCTCTTCTTTACTCTACTGCTACATCGGAAAAGAAGACTCCCTGAAAACAAATGTTAGGAATTGCTTGCTGATTAAGCCCACCTTGGAAAAATCGGAAGAGCTTCCGACAGCATGAAAGGCCAGATGAATCTAGGAATCCAGTTTTGCCCACCGAAACTAGAGCAACCTAAGTGCTTAGCGACCTATTAAATCCTCTGGCTTCCTATGCAAATCTGAAAAAAAAAAAATAAGCAGGAGCCTCTTAACGAAGGAATTTTTGCACATGGCTTTTTGCTGAAAAAGGGAAGTAAAAAAGCACAGTCAGTGCCAAGGTGGTCAAAATTGTCGAGCTTTGTGAGATGTTTACACAAGGTGCGCCCGTTTTGTGGGCTCTGCTCAGCGGGAGAAGGAGCTCCTGAATTAATGTGTTCGCCGATCTCTTCGCCAAGGCGGTTATTCCAGAATCACAACAGGATTTATCCCAATTGTACCACTGGATGTAGCAGAAGTAATCTGAATGTCTCTTGAGGTCCTGGTTGTCCCCAAGGTGTTTTTTTTTTTTTTTTTCAAAAGGCAACTGGATTTTTTTGTTTTTTTTTTCCTTTGAAGACGTTTCGCTTCTCATCCACGAAGCTTCTTCAGTTCTGACCTGGAGGACTGAACCGAAGAAGCTTCGTGGATGAGAAGCGAAACGTCTTCAAGAGGGGAAAAAAACCAAGAAGGTCCAGTTGGCTTTAGGAAAAAAGCACCTGGATGGAACTCATTTTTGTTTTGGGAATGTTTACTGCATCCCACCCAACTGAAATGACGATACAGGTAGGCCTCGACTTAACCACAGTTTGTTTAGTGACTGTTCAAAGTTAACAAAAGCATCGAAAAAGGCGACTTACGACCGCTATTCACACTTAACGTCTGTTATAGCAGAGGTCCCTAAACGTTCGGGCACCAGAGACCATTCCACGGAGAAAGGTTTTGTCGTGGGTGTGTGGTTTTGTGTGCTGCCTGCATCCCGCAGATGGGGCTTTGCTTGTTTGTGTGGCCCGGTTGCTGGCATGCCACAGATTGGTACTGGTCCACGGACCAGAGTTTGGGATCCCTGTGTTATAGCATCCACATGGTCACGTGATCAAAATTCAGGCAGTTGGCAAATGGCTCCTATTTATGATGGCTGCAGTGTTCCCGGGATCACATGGTCCCCTTCTGCGTCCTTCTGACAATCAAAGCCAGATTCACTCAACAACTGGATTGCTAACTAAACAGCTGCAGTGGTTCACTTAACAACTGTGGCAGGAAAGGTCGTAAAACGGGGGGAAAAAAACTCACTTAACAAATGCGTTGCTTAAAAATCACTGAGCCGCGATGACACAATTGTTAGAGTGCGGTATCGCAGGCAAACTCTGCACACAGCCTGCCGTTCAATCCTGACCAGGCTCGAGGTTGACTCAGCTTTCCGTCCTCCCGAGGTCGGTAAACCGAGGACCCAGATAGTTGGGGGCAACACGCTGACTCTGTAAACCACTTAGAGCAGCGGTTCTCAACCTATGGGTCGCGACCCCATTTGGGGTCGATCGACCATTTCACGGGGGGTCGCCAAGCAAGGCTGTCCGCCATTTTTTTTTTTCCCCTTTTCCAGCGGGTGCCTCACCTCCCTTGGGCTGGGCCAGCTGGTGGCCCAGCCGGTGGTCGGCCTGTGCCATCTCTGCCGCTTGCCAGCTACGCCTCGGCCAGCGCAGGGGGCGGCACCACGCATGCGCGGCACTCTCAGGCAGGGAAAGTCCTCGACTTACAACTGGTCGGGTAGTCCTCGACTTACGACCGGTTTAGTCCTCGACTTACGACCGGTTGGGGGGTCGCAGCATTAAAAAGGTTGAGAACCACTGACTTAGAGGGAGCTGCAAAAGCACTGTGAAGCAGTATAGAAGTGCTATTGCTATTGTGGTCGTAGGTCGAGGACTATCTGTGTTACTGGAAGTTTTTAAGAAGAGACTGGAGAGCTACTTGTCTGAAATGGTACAGGGTTTCCTGCCTGAGCAGGGGGTTGGGCTAGATGACCTCCAAGGTCCCTTCCATCATCATCATTATTATTATTATTATTACTTTCTCCTCCTAGGGTAAAACTGTACGTGCATAAAAGATATAGATATAACTACGGGTGGTCCTCAGCTTGCGAGCGCAGTTGAACCCAAAATTTCTGTTGCTAGATGAGACCGTTGTTAAGTGAATTTTGCCCCATTTTACAACCTTCCTTGGCCACCGCTGTTAAGGGAATCACTGCAGTTGTTAACTTAGGAACGGGGTTGTTAAGTGAATCTGGCTTCCCTATTGCCCGAAGGTCGCAAAAGGGATCCCGTGACCCTGGCAGCCGTCATAAATACGAGTCAATCCCCAAGCCACTGAATTTCGGTCAGGCAGCCCTGGGGACGCTGCCGCGGTCGTAAGTGTGAGAAAAGGACCATAAGTCCCTTTTTTCCAGCGCCGTTGTGACTTCCAACGGTCCCTGAAAGGATCGTCGTAAGTCGAGGACTATCTGTAATTACTGTAGATCACTGAGGACTAGTGAACTTCTCCCGGGAGGTAAGTTTCTTTTCTTTTGTCTTGACCCAACAGCCTAAGAAAACCTTTTTTCCTTCCTTTTCCAATAGTTTCTCTTTGGGATTTGGCCTGTTCTCTTAGTAGAATCAACGAAGAAGCCGTAAGAAGCCACCGGTCGAATAACAACAGCCACCGGCTTTGGGGGCCTCCGACTGCCGCCTTGGAAGCTCTCGGCACAACCCCAAGATTCCCCTTCCTTCCTTCCTTCCTTTCTCTGCTCCGGGAAGGACGAAGAATCACAAGGGATCGAGCGCAACGCACCTCTGCAAAACCCTCGGCGGGAGGTTCTCCTTGTGTTTGCAACTTTAAAGCTGTGTCACAATATTTGGGTCTCTGAAAGCCGATGGTCTGGGGAGGCGTTGCCAGGGCACAAGCAACATCCGTGCTTTTTTTTTTCTTCCCCCCTCCCCCAAGAGTCATTCCTGAATTTTTCATTTGACTGATAAGATGTCCGGCGGTCCATAATTGGAACTAAATGCTTCTGTCTGGATGAAGAAATATGTCAAAGCCGAAAGATGCTCCATTCGATATCCTTAAGGCGAAGATCTCCAAACGTAGCCACTTTTAAGACTGGTGGACTTCAACTCCCAGAATTCCTGGCTGAGCAATTCTGGGAGTTGAAGTCCACAAGTCTTAAAGTGGCTGAGGTTGGGGACCCCTTGCTCTAAGGCAGGGGTCTTCAAACTTGGCCCTTTTATGACTTGCAGACTTCAACTCCCAGAATTGAGGAATTCTGGGAGTTGAAGTCCACAAGTCATGAAGGAGCCATAGTTTCCCCATGCTGGCTGAGGAATTCTGGGAGTTGAAGTCCATGAGTCATAAAGAGGCCATAGTTCCCCCATGCTGGCTCAGGAATTCTGGGAGTTGAAGTCCACAAGTCATGAAGGGGCCATAGTTCCCCCATGCTGGCTGAGGAATTCTGGGAGTTGAAGTCCACGAGTCATGAAGGGACTATAGTTTCCCCAGCTGGCTGAGGAATTCTGGGAGTTGAAGTCTATGAATCATGAAGGGGCCATAGTTCCCCCATGCTGGCTCAGGAATTCTTGGAGTTGAAGTCCATGTGTTAAAAGGGCCAAGTTTGAAGACCCCTGCCTTAGTACCTACGCATGTCAGGCTCCACACCCTTCCTCCTATCTCCCCCCCCCCCCGTCCCACGCTTAATTTGCAAGCCCACCCAAATAAGAAGTTGACCCTTTCTCAGCCAGGTGCCACCTTAGACTTCCCTGCAGCTGTCTTGACGCCAGGTTTCCCCACCTTGGAAAATGTCTGGACTTCAACTCCCAGAATTCCCGAGCCAGCCTGCATCGGCTTCACAATTGTGGTTATTTATTATACAGGTAGTCCTCGAAATCACAACCGTTCGTTTAGTGACCGTTTTTCACAGTTACGACCTTTGCGGCAGCGATCCAAATTCAGACGCTTGGCGACCGACTCACATTTATGACGGTCGCAGTGTCCCCCGGGGGGGTCACGGGATCCCCTTTGGCGACCTTCCGACAAGCAAAGTCAACAGGGGAAACCGGAGTCACTGAACAAGCAGGTTACTAACTTATCAACTGCAGTGATTCACTTAACAGCGGAGATGAGAAAGGTCATAAAATGGGGCAAAAGTCACTTAAGAAATGTTTCACTTGACCACAGAAATGTCGGGCTCAATTGTGGACGTAGGTTGAGAACTACCTGTAGTTGAGGACTACATTATGGCTGTGCTCCGCAACAGATTCTGTTTCTCAAGCTGAAGTGTGTGTGGACTTCAACTCCCAGAATTCTCTGGAGAATTCTGGGAGTTGAAGTCCACACACTTTCAAGTTTCCCAAGAAACTGCTCCAAGTGACACCACACCAGGGGTCTTCAAACTTGGCTCTTTGATGACTTGTGGACTTCAACTCCCAGAATTCCTCAGCCAGCGTGCCTGGCTGAGGAATTCTGGGAATTGAAGTCCACCAGTCTAAAAGTTGCCAAGGGCGGACACCCGATATAAAAGATGCTTTGCAGATCTTTTAACAACTTCCACTCAAGCTGCTAAATTCCGTTTTTGTTTGTTTGTTTGTTTTTCCTAGAAATCTCCCTAGCCGTGCTCAGCAAGCAGGCTGCTAGTTCTCAAATGTAGTTTTGCTAGTGTTTCGCCAGGTCTGCCCTCCAGTAACAATTAGCTACAATTAGACAACTTTTACCAGCTGCCTAAATTGTTTGCTTTCTTGGCCAAGAAGCCATCAATCTTCCAGATCTGCTCTATTATTATTGTTGTTGTTATTATTTAAGCTGCTGTTACACAATATTCAGCAGACGCGCTTCTTCCCAAGTCTTTCCTTTGGAATTGTGCAATGTCACACCATCAGAAGGATTTCTTCCTGAAATCCAAGTCCTTAAAATTGTGGGAAGTATATAAAATGAATGAATGTACGCTGAAACGGCACAAAGTATCTACAGTGTTAATCATACGCCTTAACAATCCACCAGTGTTGTTGTTTTTTTAAAGTGAAATGCACGACAGGTAGTCCTCGACTTACAACAGTTCGCTTAGGGACCGTTTAAAGTTACAGCGGGCCCTGGAAAAAGTGACCGTTTTTCACCCTTACGACCGTTTGCAGCCTCCCCAAGGTCACGTGCTCAAAATTCAGACGCTTGGCAACCGACTCGCGTTTACGACGGTCGCAGCGTCCCAGGGTCACGTGATTTCCCCCTTTTGCGACGCTCTGAGAAGCAAAGTCAACGGGGGAGGCCGGATTCACTTAACAACGGGGTTACTGATTTAACAGCTGCAGTGATTCGCTGAACAGCCGTGGCAGGAAAAGTTGTAAAATGGGGCAAAACACTCACTTATAATAAATGTCTCGCTCAGCGACTTAAATTTTGGGCTTCATTGCAGTCGTACGTTGAGGACTGCCTGTACTTAACGTGGAAGTATGAAATTCTTCCGTCTGGCCCCAACTAAAATTGCTGTTTGTATTCCGTGGATGAAAGAGTTGGATTTTTGAAGCTTGCTAATTTCTTCATATGGGCCCTCCGACCCCAAAAAACCAGCTACTCTTAAGACAAGGGGAAATATTGCATATCTTCTATAATTTGGACACACACACACACACACCGATTTACTACCAGACACTAAGCCAGCCCTGCAATTAATTCAGTTACTCTTAAGAGGAAACATTGCATATCTTCTATAATCTGGACCCCCCCCCTGATATACTACCAGACACTAAGCCGGCCCTGCAATTAATTCTAGGAGCAATATTAACAATATTATTGACTTACTGCCCTTCAGGGTTACAGCAGCCCTGGAAAAAAGTGATTTTTGACTGCTTTTTACATGACTCGCAGCGTTCGTCTGATCAAAAATCAGACCCTTTGCCCCTGGCTCGTATTTATGACAGGTCGCAGTGTCCCGGGGGAGGGGTGTCACGGGATTCACTTGGCGTGACCGTGTTCCTAACTTAACAACAGCAGCGATTTACTTAACTGTGTCAAGAAAGGCCGGGAAATGGGGCAAAACCCACTTAACAGCGGTCTCGCTTAGCAACAGAAATTGCGGTTGTAAGTTGAGGACTACCTGTCCAATGTTAATCCCACGCCTTAACAACGCACTAGTGTTTTTTTAAAATAAATAAATAAATAAAATGCACTATTTAACAGGGAAGTATGAAATTCTTCTATCTGGCCTCATTAAATTGCTCTTTGCGTTCCTTTGGAGCTTGCGAGAGAAAAGTGTTGGGTTTTTGAGGCTGCCCTTAGCTAATTACTTCCTACAGCTGCTCTGTTGCCCCCTCCCCAAAAGCCCCTTACTCTTAAAGACAAAAGGAAATAATAATGAAGTTGGAAGGGACCTTGGAGGTCATCTAGGCCAACCCCCTGCTCAGGCAGGAAACCCTATGCCATTTCAGACAAATGGCTGTCCAGTCTCTTCTTAAAAACTTCCAGCGTTGGAGCATTCACCGCTTCTGGAGGCAGGTGGTTCCACTGGTTAATTGTCCTCACTGTCAGGAAGTTTCTCCTTAGTTCTAGGTTGCTTCTCTCCTTGATGAGTTTCCATCCGTTGCTTCTTGTCCTGCCTTCAGGCGCTTTGGAGAATAGCTTGACTCCCTCTTCTGTGGGGCAGCCCCTGAGATACTGGAAGACTGCTATCATGTCACTCCTGGTCCTTCTCTTCATTAGACTAGACATATCCAATTCCAGCAAACGTTCCTTATATGTTTTAGCCTCCAGTCCCCTAATCATCTTTGTTGCTCTTCTCTGCACTCTTTCTAGAGTCTCAACATCTTTTTTACATCGTGGTGACCAAATACTGCTTATCTCCTACAATTTGGACCCCCTGATTTGCTACCAAAGTACCAGACCCTAAGCTGGCCCTGCAATTAACGCTAGGAACAATAGAAGCAGCCCTTTGATTTACTACCACTCAAAGTTACGGCCAGCACCGGAAAAAAAGTGACTTTTGAGCACTTTTTACAGTCAGGATCGTTGCAGCATCCCCCAATGGTCACGTGCTCAAAATCCAAAGGCTTGGCAACTGACATGTACTTGCGACGGTTGCACTGTCCTGGGGGGGGGGTCAGGCGATCCCCTTTGGCGACTTTCCGACAAGTAAAGTCAGTGGCCAAACCAGATTGACTTAACCGCTGCGGATCGAACGATTCTTCCCCAGTCAAAATTGCTGGGTGAATCCATTTGTGTGCATTGGCTTACAGAACTGCATCGTCTTTTGAGTGTGATCCACTGGATATTAATTAGCCAGATCCCAGCCCTTCCCGGTAGACCAAGTCAGGAAACAGACCCCACATCTGATGTGGTTAGAGCAGTGGTTCTCAACCTGTGGGTCGGGCCCCCATTTGGGGTCGAACGACCATTTCACAGGGGTCGCCAAACAACGCAGTCCGCCATTTTTTCCCCCCTTTTCCTTAGCTGTGCTACTCTCTTTTATTCTATTGGCTTTTGAAAGCCAATAGAACAGACTCTCTTGAATGGAGTCTAATTCTATTGGCTTTCAAAAGCCAATAGGAATTGTCCAGGCTGTCTCTGCCCTGCTGAGCCTGCCAAAAGTCCCATTCTGCAAACGGTGCTGCATCAGTTGAGTAGTCCTCGACTTACGACCGGTTGGGGGTCGCGGCATTAAAAAGGTTGAGAACCACTGGGCTAGAGCGACCTAATCTTGAAATATTATCCTTCCTTTCTCCTCTAGGAAGGAAGATCAAGGCACTGCAATCTTGACTTTCTTTCTGATGTCCTCTTTTATCCTGTCCTTCAATCATGTTTTGCTAACCGGCTCCAGTTTCCCTGAAAACGAGACTCAATCGGAAGATAATCCCTAGCGTGATTTTTTTTCAGGACGCTCGTAATATAAGCCCCACACCCCCAAAAATAAGCCCCAGTTAAGATCATCAGCCAGATGGACGCATTTCGTACCGTATTCCCCCCCCCCCCCAAAAAAATAAAACCTAACCAGGAAAATAAGCCCTAAGGCGCCTTTTGGAGCAAAAATTAATATAAGACTCGGTCTTATTTTGGGGGGAAATCAATGTTTCTCAACATCAGCAACTTTAAGCTGTGTGGACTTCAACTCCCAGAATTCCCATTTTGTCCACGGATGTGTACAAGATGGAATAGAAGGATGTTCCCCAGTGATCCACTTCATTCTGCCAGATGTTCTCCAGGTGACTCCAAAGGCCCAGCCAGATGTTCAGAGAAACACTTCAGCTATGCAACTTTGACACTTAAATCCTATGTTGAGGCAGACCTCAAGCCAATCCATCAACCAGAATAGAGCTGGAAGGGACCTTGGAGGTCTTCTAGTCCAACCCCCTGCTCAGGCAGGGACCCTAGACTAGTGTCTGTCCAGTCTCCTCTTAAAAGCCTCCAGTGATGGAGCACCCACAACTTCTGGTGGCAAGCTGTTCCGCTGGTTAATTGTCCTCACTGTCGGGAAGTTTCTCCTTAGTTTCCATCCGTTGCTTCTCCTCTTCATTAGTTTCCATCCGTTGTTTCTTGTCTTGCCTTCTGGTGCTTTGGAAAATAAGTTGAAATTAAGCCGGTTCAGTATATTCTTGGCTGTTTCTGTTCAATTAGAATTTAATTTCTAAACTTCTAAATTGTAACCTCTTGGAAGACTCTTAACAAACCTCTAACTAACATTGTTTGGGGGCAAACTCTATAATGCACTGATTTTGAAATAGTTTACTTTGAAACACACGTCTCAATTCAGCCTGCCAAAAGGAATAAACGATATCTTTTTTTTTTTTGTGGAAAGCAACCAAACCATTATTTTATGGTTTTTATTTAATCTAGATCTGTGGAGGTTGTGGGTTGGTTTTTTGTTTTTTTCCTTTTTCCTATTTTCCAGGTAAATTTTCTGTGGCTGAATTATGGAAACAGCAACTAACTCTATATATATATATATATATATATATATATATATATATATATATATATATATATATATATATATATAAAGACTAATGTAATAAATAACGTGGAAGCATTTTGATACATTGAAATATTTCTATGGGATTCGTCTTGCCCGTATCTAGAGACACGGATACCCAAAGACAACCTAATGGCTTTTGGAGAATAATGTATGTATTTAATCCGTTTATTCCTAAAACATTAATTAATGAATTTATAGCTAATAATACAATTAAAGGACTTTGGTTTTTAATAAAAATTTCATTGTGGACTCTTTTTCTTTCTTCCTCTAGCACAGTGGTTCTCAACCTGTGGGTCGGGACCCCATTTGGGGTCGAACAACCATTTCACGGGGGTCGCCAAACAAGGCTGTCCGCCATTTTTACCCCCTTTTCTTTGGCCACGCCCCTGGCACCCGGTGATGTATAAGTGGTTGGGGGTCACCACAACATGGGGAACTGTATTATGGGGTCGTGGCATTAGAAAGGTTGAGAACCACTGCTCTAGCATGTGCATTATATGCTATATCTTATTATAAATTAAATTGCACTGAATGTAACTCTGTGCACAACTAGCCATCTGGGTCAATAGTAGCAACTGTGAGAGGGACCTTGGAGTCCTAGTGGACAATCACTTCAATAGGAGCCAGCCATGTGCTGCAGCTGCCAAAAAGGCCAACACAGTGCTAGGCTGCATTAATCAGGCTCACATGAAGTGTTAATGCCACTTTACAATGCCTTGGTAAGGCCACACTTGAAATCCTGCATCCAGTTTTGGTCACCACGATGTAAAAAAGATGTTGAGACTCTAGAAAGAGTGCAGAGAAGAGCAACAAAGATGATTAGGGGACATTGGAGGCTAAAACACATAAGGAACGGTTGCTGGAATTGGGTATGTCTAGTTTAATGAAGAGAAGGACAAGGGGGGACATGATAGCAGTATTCCAATATCTCAGGGGCTGCCATAAAGAAGAGGGAATTAAGCTATTTTCCAAAGCATCTGAAGGCAGGACAAGAAGCAATGGGTGGAAACTCATCAAGGAGAGAAGCAACCTAGAACTAAGGAGAAACTTCCTGACAGAACAATTAACCAGTGGAACAACCTGCCTCCAGAAGCTATGGATGTTCCAACACTGGAAGTTTTTAAGAAGAGACTGGACAGCCATTTGTCTGAAATGGTATAGGGTTTTCTGCCTGAGCAGGGGGTTGGCCTAGATGACCTCCAAGGTCCCTTCCAACTTTTTATTTTATTATTATTATTATTATTATTATTATTATTATTATTATTATTATTATCTTTTATTCATTAAACATGAACCTCAGTCAACTGAACATTCAAACTGCCTGGTGCTGATAATGATATTATTATTATTATTATTAATGAGAATGAGATTGGTGGCCATAGAACGTATTAAATACAGGTAGTACAGGTATGACCAGTCGCTTAACAACCATTCAAAGTTACGACAGAACTCCTAAAGTTACTTATGACCAAGTTTCAAAGTTAGGACAGCCTCACACACAAAGGCACACACAAACACCTGCAATCACGTGATTGCATCACTGAGATAGTCCACATTTTTTGACACTTCCTGGCATTTCCTTCTGGTTTAGGGCCAAAAGCTCCCATTGAGTAAAAAATGGAGTCACTTAAAAGACAGCAGTGTTCTCTTCATGACCGTGACATTCGCTTAGCACAGTGGTTCTCAACCTTTTTAATGCCGCGACCCCCAACCGGTCGTAAGTTGAGGACTACTCAACCGGTCGTAAGTCGAGGACTACTCAACTGGTGCAGCACCGTTTGCAGAATGGGACTTTTGGCGGGCTCAGCAAGGCAGAGACAGCCTGGACAATTCCTATTGGCTTTTGAAAGCCAATAGAATTAGACTCTATTCAAGAGAGTCTATTCTATTGGCTTTCCAAATAAGGAAAAGGGGGGAAAAATGGCGGACTGTGTTGTTTGGCAACTCCAGTGAAATGGTCGTTCGACCCCAAATGGGGTCCCGACCCACAGGTTGAGAACCACTGGCTTAGCACTTCCGGTATTCACTTAACAATCCAGCAAAAATGTCCAAAAAAAAAATAAATGGATCCAGTCCCATGAGGTCTCAATTTATGACCACAATAATTTGCAATCATAATTTCGGGCTGTCCATGGAGATTCTCCATCATCCAGGTCATAGTTATCCCAAAGATGCTTTTTTTTTCAGGAGGCAACTGTACTTCCTTGTTTTTCCTTGAAGACATTTCGCTTCTCATCCCAAGAAGCTTCTTCAGTTCTGACTGGAAGGTGGGGAATGGAAGGATTTATACTCCTTGCAGACAGCTGGTCATTTGCCTCCTTTTAGAGCAGTGGTTCTCAACCTGTGGGTCGGGGCCCCATTTGGGGTCAAACGACCATTTCACGGGGGTCGCCAAACAACGCAGTCCGCCATTTTTTCCCCCCTTTTCCTTAGTTGTGCTACTCCCTTTTATTCTATTGGCTTTTGAAAGCCAATAGAATAGACTCTCTTGAATAGAGTCTAATTCTATTGGCTTTCAAAAGCCAATAGGAATTGTCCAGGCTGTCTCTGCCCTGCTGAGCCCGCCAAAAGTCCCATTTTGCAAACGGTGATGCACCAGTTGAGTAGTCCTCGACTTACGACCGGTTGAGTAGTCCTCAACTTACGACCAGTTGTGGCTCGCGGCATTAAAAAGGTTGAGAACCACTGTTTTAGAAAGTCGTTGAGGCCACTTGGAGATTTACCTCAGGGTCACCTGTGCAAATGGGTGATCGATCTATCTATCTACAGTCTACAACACGGTCCTCTCAGCAGTTCCAAGAAGGCTCCACACCCATTTGCACCACTCAGGTGACCCTGAGGACACAGACAAACCTCCAAGTGGCCTCTACGACTCTCTAAAGGGATGCAAATGACCAGTTTTTCTGCAAGGCGTATAAATCCTTCCATTCCCCACCATCCAATCAGAACCTGAAGAAGCTTCCTGGGATGAGAAGCGAAACGTCTTCAAAGGAAAAATCAGAAAGTCCAGTGGCCTCCTGAAAAAGCATCTTTGGGATAACTCTGGGCTCAGTACATGCTGGTTACCAAGTGCTCAAGATTTTCCCATGTGACCATGGGGATGCTGCAAGAGTCATAAATGGGAGGACCACTTTTTTTCAGTGCTGTCTGTTAACTTCAAACGGTCGCTAAGGGGATGGTTGTAAGTCAAGGACTACCTGTAATTGGGGATAGCTAGTATCTTACTCTCTTGTTGTCATCTGCAATTACCTGCAATTATAATTCAAGCTTTCGCATCCCGGTTTTATTTCACGGAGTCCCAACTCTTAAGTCAAGGCTGCCACCTGTTGGGAAGGAAATTCGAATTTTACAGTCCTAAAAAACGGAAGTTCGGAAAGGACTCGTTGAACCACTGCCTCGCTTAGCAAAGGAGATGCTGGTCCCAGGCAATCTGTAAATGAGTCACACCCAATTTTATGACCTTTTGCTACCGTTGTTAAAAACAAATCATGAGGTTGTCGAGCAAATCTACCTTGCCCCGTTGACTGGGCTTGTCGGAAGCCGGCTGAGGAGGTTACAAATGGCGATCGCAAATGCACACTGGTTGTCAAGCGTCCAAAGTTGGAATCACGTGACTCTGGGGGAGGCTGGGATGGTTGTAAGTGTGAGGACCCTTGATAAAGTCCCTTCTTTTTCAGTGCAGTTGTGATTTTGTCGAGGACAACCCTGTACGATTTTTGGAGAAATCGTAACACTGAGAAAGGTGGAAAGAAAGAGAATGACAAGGTGGGTGGGTGCATGGATGGATGGACGGGTGGATGGATGGGTCTGGGAGGGTGGACAGGTGGGTGGATGGATGGATGGAGGATGTGTGTATGGACGGGTGGGTGGGTGGATGGGTGAATGGATGGATGGACGACTGGATGGGGGGGTTGATGGATGGATGGAGGGATGGATGGGTGGGTGGGTGGGTGGACAGATGGATGGGTGGGTGGGTGGATGGATGGGTGAGTGGATGGATGGATGGAAGATGTGTGTATGGACGGGTGGGTGGGTGGATGGGTGAATGGATGGATGGTGGGTGGGTGGGTGGGTGGATGGACGACTGGATGGAGGGGTTGATGGATGGATGGATGGGTGGGTGAGTGGATGGATGGATGGAAGATGTGTGTATGGACGGGTGGGTGGGTGGGTGGATGGATGGATAGACGACTGGATGGGGGGGTTGATGGATGGATGGAGGGATGGATGGATGGGTGGGTGGGTGGGTGGATGGGTGAATGGATGGATGGATGGATGGAAGATGTGTGTATGGACGGGTGGGTGGGTGGGTGGGTGGGTGGGTGGATGGACGACTGGATGGGGGGTTGATGGATGGATGGATGGGTGTGGGTGGGTGGGTGGGTGGATGGACGACTGGATGGGGGGGGTTGATGGGTTGATGGATGGATGGATGGATGGATGGGTGGGTGGGTGGGTGGACAGATGGATGGGTGGGTGGGTGGATGGATGGGTGAGTGGATGGATGGATGGAAGATGTGTGTATGGACGGGTGGGTGGGTGGATGGGTGAATGGATGGATGGATGGATGGATGGATGGATGGATGGATGGGTGTGGGTGGGTGGGTGGGTGGGTGGATGGATGGACGACTGGATGGGGGGGTTGATGGATGGATGGATGGATGGATGGGTGTGGGTGGGTGGGTGGGTGGGTGGATGGACGACTGGATGGGGGGGGTTGATGGGTTGATGGATGGATGGATGGGTGGGTGGGTGGGTGGGTGGACAGATGGATGGGTGGGTGGGTGGATGGATGGGTGAGTGGATGGATGGATGGAAGATGTGTGTATGGACGGGTGGGTGGGTGGATGGGTGAATGGAGGGATGGATGGGTGTGGGTGGGTGGGTGGATGGATGGATGGATGGATGGATGGATGGATGGACGACTGGATGGGGGGGTTGATGGATGGATGGAGGGATGGAGGGTGTGTGTGGGTGGATGGATGATGGATGGATGGGTGGACAGGTGGATGGATGGGTGGACAGGTGGACGATGGATGGGTTTGTGGGTGGATGGATAGATGGGCAGGTGGGTGGATGGATGGATGGGGGGTCGATGGATGGATGGACGGATGGAGGGAGGGAGGATGTGTGGGTGGATGGATAGACGGTTGGATGGGGGGCTCGATGGATGGATGGAGGGTATGTGTGTGGGTGGGTGGATGGATGGATGGATGGACGGACGGACTGACTGACTCAGTTTCTGTGCTGTTGATTGCACCATTAGAAGATCTGAAGGACAAGATTGGGGACACCTTTTCACGGAGAAAATCTATCTGGTCACTAAGAGTTAACACCGACATTACAGCCCATAATGAACAATGGTACTTCTTCTACACTGATGTTCCTCCATGTTGCCTCTGCTATGTCAAGCGTGGGATTGCCCCAGAGGAGTGGGTCTGTGGCTGGAGATCTTCCCGGACTCCTGCTGGATCAGCAATGGAAGACTTGGCAAGGAGTGGGGGCTTTGCCAAATTGTGGCTAGCATTCAGGACACTGACCGTGGTGGCTCACATGCCCATCGCGTCATGGATAGACTACTGCAATGTGCTGTACATGGTGCTGCCTTTGAAGATCACCCTTCAGTTGGTGCAGAATGACTCAGGTGCTTGTGGAAGCTTCTGACACCTGTTCTGCAGTCCCTGAATTGGCTTCCCACCAACTTCAGAGGACCATAAAGTCCTGGTTTTAACCCATCAGCTCTTTTATGGCCAGGGTACCGTTGGGGCCTCATCTCCTTGGTGGAATTGGCACCCGACCATTTCAATCATGCTGGGGAAAAGGGGGCTTGGAGGTCAAGGCGCTCTGAGGGTCGTTGACCTGGACCTTGAGAATGGCCTTCCCCAAGAAGTGGGTTGGGAACTTCTTAAGAATGGAGTTGAGAGGTTGACTCTTATGTTGTGGAACGGGGGTCTTCAAACTCGGCAACTTTAAGACTTGTGGACTTCAACTCCCAGAATTCCTCAGCCAGCCCTCAGGGCTGGCTGAGGAATTCTGGGAGTTGAAGTCCACAAGTCTTAAAGTTGCCGAGTTTGAAGACCCCTGTTGTAGAACCTCAAGGTTGTAATTGGGCATCCTGGTCGGAACGTTTAATGGCCAGGAGGGGGCAGTAGATCCTCAGTAGTTGTATAAGATGTATTATTTTGTCTTTCTTTCTTTCTTTCTTTCTTTCTTTCTTTCTTTCTTTCTTTTTCTTTCTCCTTCCTTTTCTTTTCCTCTTCCCTTCTCTCTTCATTCCTTCTTTCCTTCCTTTCTCCCTCCCTCCCTCCCTTTTCTTTTCAACCCATGCCTTCCTTCCTTCTTCCCTCCCTCCCACTTTTTCTATTTTTCTCCTTCCTTCCTTCCTTCCTTCCTTCCTTCCTTCCTTCCTTCCTTCCTTCCTTCCTTCCTTCCTTCCTTTCCTTCTTCTTTTCCTTTCCTTTCCCCCCTTTTTTAATTTTCTTTTTGTGTCCCTTTGTTAGATATCATTAAATTGGCCCGACTCTTTCTGCATACATGGACAAATCATTTTGTCCTGTTCCCGGAGAAATCCACAGGGAAGGTGATTCCTGGGGCTCCTGCCAACTTCCCACAAAGACTCAATGGGGAAGCCAGCGGGAAATCAGATGTTGCTCCCCCTGCCTTTTTCCTTACCTGTGATTCTTCTGTTTCGCTATTTAGATAAGGAAATATCTCTGAAGCAGCAACCCAAGAGCTGGATAATTTTGGATTCACCCCAACCTACCTCACAGGGTTATTGTTGTGGGGTAAATATCAGGACGAGGGAACATTAGGTATATTTGCTACCTTGAGTTACTTAGTGGCCAAAATTGTGGAAACCTTTTGAGAAAAATGAATTTTTGAGGTTTGATGGCTAATAACACCACTTTTTTTGGAGTAGTACCATAAAGTTATATATCAATGGAAACATAATTTAATCAAGAATGTAATGCAACATGGTTTGTTCAATTATCTGTACTGTGTTCTATGAAAGATTATAGCCAAATAACGAGAAAAAGGAAGCACAACTTGCTCAGGTTGATCTCAGGTAGCTTTCCTTCCTCTGATGGTAGCCAATGAGCGTGATTGTTTAGAGAGCCAATCAGGCGTCATCTTGTTTTGGCAATGAGCTAATCAGATCACAGGAGGATCCAGTTATTGATGTCATGTATTGAAGCTGAGAGGACGACATTTGTCAGTGTGTTATCTGATCGCTATCAAATTGGTTGGGGTTTTTTTGTGTTTTTTCATTGAGTGAGCTTGTAAAACGTAATAAAATTAAAGTCATGGTACAAAGAGCTGACTGGTTGCCCAGAAAGCAGTGTAAAATAGTATTATCAAGTAAAAGAGGCTACAGTTATAAAGAAATTAGAAGAAAAATGGGCGGAAACTTAACCAAAGGTGGTATTTCTACTGTACACTTTTCCCAAACGGTTTCCACAATTTTGGCCACTACTGTAGAAAAATAACTATAAAAATGAATAAAGAATGCTCACTGATTTGAACATTATAATTGCTCTCTTCTCCCATGCGTTTACTTGGAAGGGTGTCTCATCCCGGAATTGTGGAAACACACAAACAGCACTGATATGAAAGTCCTTTATTGTCTTTATGCACTGCCAGCTTTTTAAATTCTCGACTTTTCTCTTTGTTCTTTCGTTGGCTGATTTTCAGCAAAACGGTATTTATTATAATAATAATAGTAGTAAAGTTGGAAGGGACCTTGGAGGTCATCTAGTCCAACCCCCTGCTCAGGCAGGAAACCCTACACCATTTCAGACAAATGGCTGTCCAGTCTTTTCTTAAAGATTTCCAGTGTTGGAGCATTCACCGCTTCTGGAGGCAGGTAGTTCCACTGGTTAATTGTTCCCACTGTCAGGAAGTTTCTCCTTAGTTCTAAGTTGCTTCTCTCCTTGATTAGTTTCCACCCGTTGCTTCTTGTCCTGCCTTCAGGGGCTTTGGAAAATAGCTTGATTCCCTCTTCTATTGTTCATCTTTCCCAGCTGATTTCTTCAAAAGTATCAGGAATCGGCTGGATTATTTTTTTTTCCAGTCAATTGGCAATTCCCCCCCCCCCAAAGAAACCCCAGAACTGAAATCTTTTCCAATTGTGAACCGATGCAATGAAATGTCTTCCATTTCTTTCTTTCTTTTTTTATTTTTATTTTTTTTATTTAAAAAGTTTTTTTATTTGTAATACAATTAAAACAAAAATGGACAAGCGTGACATTCCAGAGTAAGTATTCCTAACAGTTTGTTTCTCGTGGTACAAAAACATAATGCATCATTCTTAACCTCTATATAAGCCTCATCCTTCTATGTAATACAATTAAATATACAATTATATATACAGTTATATATATATATATATATATATATATATATATATATATATATATATATATATTTCAATCCTATCATTAACTTGAGATCTGAGCAGTTCTTCTTAATTCATACCAACGGTAAAATTTGTCCCAGATTTCGAAGTATTTGAGTTCTGTCTTGTCCTTCATAATCATTGTAAGCCTGTCCATCTCAGCACACGAAAGGATTTTATATAGGATCTCTTCTTCCGTTGAAATTCCTTTATTCCTCCAATTTTGAGCAAAAACCAGTCTGGAAAATGTCTTCCATTTCTTGAAGGAATTCCTTCTTGAAAACCCTCAGTTGCTAATCCTCGACATACAATCACACATATATACACAGGGAAATTCTCTACACTATTTTAAGAGCAGGTAATCCAGTATTAAAACTGTTTATATTTGTGCTGAAGGGAACAATTCTTCCTTGACATGTTTCTTTTCTGTTTCTTTATCCTATTCTTTTTTCTTTCTTTCCCAGCTTTTCTTTTTTTTGTTTTCAACTTTCTTTTTTTTTTCTTTTTATTTTTTTCCTTTTGTTTCTCTCTTTTCCTTTGTAATTTTTAATCAAGTTACTATTAAAACAAGAAAGAAAGGTCTCCGGGGTAACTGATGTGTTTGTCTCCTGTGCAACCCAGAGATAAGAAATGACAGTTCAAACCACGATAAATTTTTACTTCCTGGTGTGCTTCAGATCAAAGAACGGCAAATTCAACATAACATTAACCTGAAACTGTTTGGCAAATCATATAAGTTATGCAATGGGATTCCACCTTGATTTCTCACATCGATATATATATATATATACACAATCTCTTATGCAACACATTTGAATATTTAAAACACTTTTCTTCAATAGCGTCATTTTTAGATCAGGGAACTAAAACTGCTATTAGGCCTAAGGTTAATTAGTTTCTAACCTCCATACGTGACATGAGGATTTCCTGTTCATTAACTCTTTATTTTTTTACTATAGATCTCTTGGTGGTCCTTGACTTGCAACAATACATTTAGTGACCATTCAAAGTTACAACGGCATTGAAAAAGTTCCCAGTTACGACCTTTGCAGCCTCCCCCATAATCAGGGGGATCAAAATTCAGAGGCTTAGCAACTGGCATGTACTTATGACGGTTGCAGTGTCCCGAGGTCATGTGATCCCCTTTTGCGACAAGCAAAGTCAATGGGAGAAGCCAGATTCGCTGAACAGCTGGTTTGCTAACTTATCAACCGCAGTGATTCACTTCACAACTGAGGCGAGAAAGGTCGTAAAAATGGGGCAAAACTCACTTAACAAGTGTCTCGCTTAACGAAAGAAATGTTGGGCTCAATTGGGGTCGTAAGTCGAGGGCGACCTATACACGATGTGCAATCATATATTTGCAAAGAGTTGCAAAACACCAGAAGCAACGGATGGAAATTCATCAAGGAGAGAAGCAACCTCTGGAACTAAGGAGGAATTTCCCGACAGGGAGAACAATTAATCCAGTGGAACAACCTGCCTCCAGAAGTTGTGGGTGCTCCAACCCTGGAAGATTTTAAGAAGAGACTGGACACTTATTTGTCTGAAATGGTATAGGGTTTCCTGCTTGTGCAGGGGGTTGGACTAGATGACCTCCAAGGTCCCTTCCAACTCTGTTATTCTGTATCTTAAACATATTTAGAGGGGCTATTTTTTCCATATCCTCCAGTTAGAGAGCCATTTTGGTTAGTAGTTAAGGCACAGAAAGCTAGAAAGTGGAAGATTGTAAGTTCTAGTCTCACCCTAGCAATGACAATTAAAGACAATTGGGGGACTTTGGGCCAATCATTAGGAGGCTTGTGAGTTCTAGTTCCACCTTAGGCGTGAAAGCTGGCTGGGGGACTTTGGGCCAATCACCAGGAGACGGTGAGTTCTAGTTCCACCTTAAGCGTGAACACTAGAAGGGGGACTTCGGTAATGAAACATCCAAAAAAAAAGCTCAGAGAGCACCCAGGACCCCACAGTTCTTCCCCCTCCTCTTCCTCCTCCCTGCAAATCCCACTGCCTTCTGGCCCTGATGATGTCCCCTAGTTGGGTCATGAAACGTCTGCAAGAAAATAGCCCAGCTCAGAGAACACCAAGGACCTACACACACACACACACACACACACACACACCTTCAATCTTGAGCTAATAAAAGGAGGACCCAAATAGTTGGGGGGGCAAATATGCTGACTCTGTAAACCACTTAGAGAGGGCTGTAAAAGCACTATGAAGTGGTTTATAAGTGCTATTGCTATTTCTTTCTATTTCTTTTTTCTTTTTCCTTCCTTCCTTCCTTCCTTCCTTCCTTCCTTCCTTCCTTCCTTCCTTCCTTCCTTCCTTCCAAAGTCAGTAAAAGGAGGATCCAGATTGTTGGGGGCAAATAGGCGGACTCTGTAAACTGCTCAGAGAGGGCTGTAAAAGCACTGTAAAGCGGTATGTAAGTGCTATTGCTATTTCTCTTTCTTTCTTTCTTTCTTTCTTTCTTTCTTCCTTCCTTCTTTCCTTTCCTTTCTTTTTCCCTCCCTCCCTCCCTCCCTCCCTCCCTTCCTTCCAAGGTGGTTAAAATGAGGATCCAGATTGTTGGGGGGGGGGCAAGATGCTGACTCTATAAACCACTTATAGAGGGCTGTAAAAGCACTATAAAGTGGTACATAAGTGCTATTGCTCTTTCTTTCTTTTTTTCTTTCTTTCTTTCTTTCTTTCTTTCTTTCTTTCTTTCTTTCTTTCTTTCTTTCTTTCTCTCTCTCTCTCTCTCTCCCTCCCTTCCAAGGTGGTTAAAATGAGGACCCAGATTGTTGGGGGCTGAATGCTGACTGTAAACCGCTTAGAGAGGGCTGTAAAAGCACTATGAAGCGGTATATAAGTGCCATTGCTCTTTCTTTCTCTTTCTTTTTTCTTCCTCCCTCCCTCCCTCCCTCCCTCCTTCCCTCCCTTCCTTCCTTCCTTCCTCCCATCCAAGGTCGGTAAAATGAGGACCCAGATTGTTGGGGGCAAATGGGTTGACTCTGAAAACTGCTTAGGGAGGGCTGTAAGAGCCCTGTGAAGCGGTATGTAAGTCTAAATGCTGTTGGTATTATTGGGGAGATTCTCTTCTGTAGTAGCTCCAACTTGCAAGTCAGGACAGCAGCAAAAACACCAACCATCCCTGGAGCTGAAAGCGTTTAAATCCACATGCAATTCCTGAGAGATAGCTCCACCCAACAACACATAACGCACGAGGTTTCTTCGACTTGAGGGACCGATCCTAATCACCGTCTACCTCTGCAGCTTAATAGAAAAGAAGGGCCAGGGGTGACAGGATAGCTGCCTTCCGACATTTGAGGGGCTGCCCCAAAGAAGAAGAGGGATGTCAGCCTCTTCTCCAAAGCGCCAGAAGGCAGGAGAAGAAGCAACAGATGGAAACTCATCAAGGAGAGAAGCAACCTGCAACTAAGGAGAAACTTCCTGACAGTTAGAACAATTAACCAGTGGAACAACCCGCCTCCAGAAGCGGTGAATGCTCCAACCCTGGAAGCTTTTGAGAAGAAACTGGACAGCCATTTGTCTGAAATGGTATAGGGTTTCCTGCCTGAGCAGGGGGTTGGACTAGATGACCTCCAAGGTCTCTTCCAACTTTATTATTAAGTAGCAATGGATGGGAACTCATCAAGGAGAGAAGCAACCTGGAACTAAGGAGACACTTCCTGACAGCGAGAACAATTCACCAGTGGAACCACCTGCTTCCAGAAGCGGTGACTGCTCCAACACTGGAAGTTTTTAAGAAGAGACTGGACAGCCCTTTCTCTGAAATAGTACAGGGTTTCCTGCCTGAGCAGGGGGTTGGACTAGATGACCTCCAAGGCCCCTTCCAACTCTACTCTAAAAACTCATATAGATCCAAAGGCACCAACTATTCCTTTCCTCCCCCCCCCCCACCTCCGTGGATAGGGAAGCGCAAGCGCGGGCTGTCGCCCCTCCCCCTGAGCCAAGCCCCTCCCCTTTAAAAATCCAGAGTTGCGGGGGCGGGCGGCTGTGTGTGGAGCGGAGCCGGAGAGCGGCTGCTGGGAACGAGGTGAGTTGTGCTGTGTGAGTGTGTGAATATTTTCTGGGGAGTCTCGCAGCAAGCGGCGACCGCGGGCGACCTCTTGCAAAGCCAGACTTCTCCCTCCGCCGTTCCCCGTTGCAGAAGACGCGGATTTAAAGCTTGTTTAGCGGGAGGCTGCCGCGCTCAGCTGGGTTGTGTGTGTGTGTGGGGGGGGGGCGGACTGGATCCAGGCGTGCATTTCCAGCTCTCGCAGACAGATCGGGGTGCAAGGATCCCCCCCCGTGGGGCATGGGAGACCCTCCCTCTCTCACCCCCCCCCCGTTTTTCTTTTTCTTTCTCTCCTCCTCTGCTTGATTTTCTTGGGGTTTGAACCTTGCAGCCATGGGAGGGGGGTTTTCGTTCCCTCCTTCCGTTGGCTTCTTTTGGGGTGTCGCTGCTCCGGGATGGGGTGGGGTGGGGGGCGCGTGCAATTGCGGCTTGCAAAACCGCGGGCCATCCTGGATTGCAGAGAAGCCGCTTTTGGTTTCCTGGCGAAGAGGCTGAGATTTGCAGCTTGCAGGTGTGTAGAGTTGAGGCTAAAAAGAAAAGCGGCGTGGGGGTGGGGGGGGGGAAAGAGAAATAAACAGGATTTGGGGAGAGCTTCCCAAAGGGACCTCGTCTTCTTTATTTAAAGGGAGATGAAAGCCCCCTCTTTAGCTGCCCGTTTTCTTCGCCCTTCCCTTTTCATTCAAGGCTCTAGTCCCTGTGGCAAAGTGGGAGGGGGGGCCTGTTTGGCTAGGAGGAACTTGTTGGAACTAGCCCCAACCTCTTTCTGAAGCAGCCTCATTCCAATAAGTTCCTGGTTTCTTCTGGCCGAGCAGCCCCCCCCCTTTGCCACAGGGACTAGAATCTTGAATGAAAAAAAATAAGGGCAAAGCAAACAGCAGAAGTCTGAAGCCAGATGAATCAGAATAGGAGCTGGAAGGGACCTTGGAGGTCTTCTAGTCCAGCCCCCTGCTGAGGAGGAGAAGCTATACCACTCTGGATAAGTGACTATCCAGTCTCTTCTTGAAAACCTGCGTAATGAAGGACCCACAACTTCTGGTGGCGAGCTGTTCCACTGGTTAATTGTCGGATAGGAGTAGAAACTTTCAAAGGACCCATCTTATGCTTGCTTGGGCTGGGCTGGTCCTTTGCACTAATGCTAAACTGTGGTTTACAAGCCATGCTGGCTGGGTTTACCCTTCCCGCTAAGCCATGTGTGGAAAATCACAGTGGGACTTGGTGCGGTGTGTGAAAACAACTGTGGAGTTGTGCTTTGATGTCAAACAGGGATTGAGTCCTAACTTCCCATTTTTGTAGGTCAGTTCCTTTTTTTTTTTTTTTTCCAAATGCCATCGCTTTGTTGTTTCGTTTCTCTGCCCCTTCCCTAAAATCTTGCCAAGTTCCTAGAACTCATGAGATGAAGCGTCAAGGATGTAAATAAAAGTCTCTGCCTGAACAGGGGATTGGTCTAGAATTCTAGAAGATCTCCAAGATCCTTTGCAATTCTGTTATTCTGTATCTTCAGCCTTGGCAACTTGAAGATGGGTGGACTCCAGTTCCCAGAATTGTGGGAGTTGTAGTCCACTCATTTTCAAATTGCCAAGATTGAGAAACACCGATGTGGATACACAGGGGAATTTAGGAAGACCTTGTAACAGACTTGCCAATCAAAGGAATAGGGTTTCCTCTTCCTTGTTGGAGATTTTTCACACAAAGGCTGACTAGTCACCTGTTAGGGATGCTGTAGGTAGGGAATCCTGTATGCAAGGGGCTGGACTGGATGACCTTTGAGGTCCTTCCAACTCTTGGATTCTAGGAGAAATTGTAAGAGCTTGCCAAACGAGCGGTAATGAAAAAATACAATAAACTTCTCCAGGTATCTGAAGCAGGGGAAAGAGAAAGAAAGGAAGGCCAAAAGCTAATATAAATATGAAATATAAATAAATAAAATTTATTTTCTTTCAGATGATTCTGCTTTAAGATGCAGGAAGTCAGATTCCAACTTTTTTTTTTTAAACCTGATTAAGGGTGTGGTGGGCTGTCCAATCTTTTATAGATACCTCCATGCAGAAACGGGACAGTGGCTTGATGGGCAGCCATTCAGTCTGCTTCCTGTTGAGCAGGAGGGTGGATTAAATGGCCTCTGGGAACCCACCCAGCCTTACGATTCTGTGTTTAGCAGGCGTGAAATTGCTTGTGGATAAAACATTGGTTTTTAGCATAGTTATGTGTGTTTCAGAGACACAGTGTACGGATGGCTGGTGTCGTGTATAAATAGGTACACAATTTTGAATAAATTGGACTTGAAATAGGAAGTGCTGCCTCAGCCTGACTTTTGTCCCGTTTTACGACTTTTCTTTCCACAGTTAAGTGAATCATTGCAATTGATAAGTAAGTAACCCAGTTGTTAAGTGGATCTAGCTTCCCCGTTGACATTACTTGTGAGAAGGTCGCAAAAGGGGATCACATGACCTTGAGATACGGCCACGGGCATAAGTATGAAGCAGTTGCCAAGCGTCTGATTTTTGAGCACATGTTCATGGGGATGCTATAAAGCAGGGGGTCTTCAAACTCGGCCCTTTTATGACTCGTGGACTTCAACTCCCAGAATTCCTCAGCCAGGCCTGGCTGAGGAATTCTGGGAGTTGAAGTCCACGAGTCATAAAAGGGCCGAGTTTGAAGACCCCCTGCTATAAAGGTAACTGAAAAATCGTGATGTCACTTTTTTCAGTGCCGTTGTAACTGAACGGTCACTAAATGAACTCTTGTAAGTTGAGGACTACCTGTGGTCCTCGATTTTGCTGAAAACGTGACGTTTCTTAGGCTGGATCAGCTTTTGCTTTCCCCTGGGTAGATCACATCCAAGTGTCTTACAAACGACTTTACAGCCAGTCCTGTTTTTATGGCTGCAGTGGCTGGCAAATATTTATGGCTTTAGTAATGGAACAGCAGGGAAATTTACTGTTTCAGCTTATCAGAGAACGTGCAACTAGTAGTTGCTAATCCTCCTTTGTGGATCCTACTCAGGACATTGGTTTGCAATGGGAGCAATTGAGCTACTGTACAGGGCTTGAATACAACCTCAAATAAGCTCAACATTTCTGTTGCTAAGCTTATTCCATTTTATGACCTGTCTTGCTGGAGTTGTTAAGTGAATCATTGCAGTTAAGACAAGATAATAATAATAAAGTTGGAAGGGATCTTGGAGGTCATCTAGTCCAACCCCCTGCTCAGGCAGGAAACCCTATACCATTTCAGATAAATGGCTGTCTAGTCTCTTCTTAAAAACTTCCAGTGTTGGAGCATTCACAGCTTCTGGAGCCAGGTTGTTTCACTGGTTAATTGTTCTAACTGTCAGGAATTTTCTCCTTAGTTCCAGGTTGCTTCTCTCCTTGATGAGTTTCCATCTGTTGCTTCTTGTCCTGCCTTAAGGACAAGCAGGGGGTTGGACTAGAAGACCTCCAAGGTCCCTTTCAATGCTGTTATTCTATTCTATTCTATTCTATTCTAATTCTAATTCTAATTCTAATTCTACTCTACTATTCCTATTCCTATACCATTCTGTTCCATTCCTATATTCTATTCTATTCTATCCTATCCTATCCTATCCTATCCTATCCTATCCTATCCTATCCTATTCTATCCATCTTAAAGTTACCATGATTGAGAAACCCTGGTGCAGATACACAGAAAACATGAAGAAGGCAATGAGCTTGAGACCCAGCAACATTTACAAGGTCACATGTGGTCTGTCCTTGGACTGGATTCAAACTAAGCCAGGTTTCTATAACAATGCTTTGTCAAATAAGCCACCGTTGACTGGATTCCTGTATTGCATAAGTCATAAGTTACGCTTCAGAAACCACAAGAGGAGAGTGGCCTTAGTAGGCCTTGGAACTTAAAACAAAATCAATCCCAGGATAGTTGAATCTAATGTGTGAACAAACCGCCCTATTAATGCTATATAGGTAATCCTGGATGTACAACCACAATTGAGCCCCAAATTTATGGTTTTAAGTGAGACAGTTGTCCAATGAATTTTGCCCCATTTTACGACCTTCCTTGCCACAGTTGTTAAATGAATCACCAGAGTTGTTAAATTAGTAACATGGCCCTTAAGTCAATCTGGCTTCCCCCCATTGACTTTCTTGCCACAGTTGTTAAGTGAGTCATTGCAATTAAGTTAGTCACACAGTTGTTAAGTGAACCTGGCTTCCCCATTGATTTTGCTTGGTGAAAGTTTGCAAAAGGGGATTGTGCAACACCAGCAATCACTGCAACCGTCATAAATATGAAACCACTTGGCAGGCATCTGAATTCTGATCACGTGACTCTAGGGATGCTGTAACAGTCATGGGAAAACCAGTCACAAGTCACTTTTTTCAGTGTCGTAACTTTGAACGGTCACTAAATGAACTGTTGTAAGTCGAGGACCACCTTGTCATTCCTCTTGGTTTGAAAAAAAATATCTCATTTGCAAAAGCTGTCAGGGCAAGGCGAGTGACATGTACTCATTTGCATCATTGCATGAGGATGCCATGACTTATGTGACATGATTGGAGGCCATGAATTATGTGACATATTTGGATGGTTTTAATAAATGAGATCACCCTGAAAACATAATCCTCTCTTCTCCAAGACAATTTTATTTTATTTTTTGAGCCCCCATGCAGCATTTCTTCCTTAAAATTTCTCTTGGTTGAGTTGATTGGTAATAATAAGGTCCACACATTAGGCTAGGACATGTTGGTTTGATTTGGAGTTGAACCCAGCCATTCTGGTTTAGGGACCAAGGCTTATACCTTAATCAGATTCACACGATATTCATAAACAAGTCAGTTTTACCTAAATAGTTCAACCCACTTTATTAGTTTTAAGTTTCATTCATTGGGAGAATTGCTTAGAATATTGTGTGATCTGGCTTTCTGGAAATCCAGAAGGTGGCTTAATTCAGGAACCAGGTTAAGTGTGTTGTGTGAATGCAGCAAATATGGGACCAGACTGATGAGTTTTGCTAAGTCGTGGAATTTTCCTGACAATTAATGAGTGGAATGGCTTGTCTTCAAAAGTTGTGGGTGCTCCATTGTTGGAGGTGAGGTTTTCAAGAAGAGTTTGGAGAATTATGTGTCTGAAATGGCATAGGGCCTCCTGCTTGAGCAGGGGGGTTTGGACTAGATGACCTCCAAGGTCTCTTCCATCTCTGATATTCTGCATTCTTTATGGTTTACTCAGTGACCCATGGTTATTGTCAGAGAATTGTGCAGCAAATGGAGTCAGAGACGCTGACACAAACTTGTAGTTTTATATAAATAAATATATTTTACATTTATATTTGTAGCAAACAAAATAGTCCGGCACATCACTACATCATGAGGTAAATGACAGAACAACATAGAGAGCACACAGAACAAAAAGGCGGGAAAAAAGGGAAACTCCCCCTTTACACCCAGCAACCAATCATAACGTAGATTGCCTCATGCAGGAGCCCATGCTCTCCAATCAATCAGCTGCAGCTGTGTTTTGGCCCATTATACACTTTACTCTTCCAACTATTAAATATCTTATTAAATATCTTATTTAATAGTTATTCAAACCTCAGTTAGCCTGATTCACCTATTACATTAAACCAAGCAAACCACTTTTGGCCTTGTGTGATGTGTGAACTGACCCCAGAGTCAAACTGCTGCATTGTTATTTTTTCCTCAGGAGCATTTTAAAGAATCGGGAGATCATGAGGACTAGACGCATTGTTGGCCCGTCTTGTTTCCTTGTGGTTGAAAAGTGACAGTTTACTCAGCGGTGGCTTTCATTAACCCGGATCTGCCCTGAACACCTTTGTGTGTGTGTGTGTGTGTTTTTTCCCCTGCCAAAAAGAGTTTCTCTAGTTTGAGTCATTGTTTTCTTACTTGCAAAGCTTTGTAAAATATCGGGCAGGAACCTCACCCCTTTGAAGGGAGGAGGAGAGAAATCCGTGTGCCTCACCTTTATTGACCTGTGTTTACAGGTACTCCTCGACTTACAGACGTTCATTTAGCGACCATTCAAAGTCACAATGGAAACTGAAAAAAGTGACTCATGAGCCTTTTTCACACTGAGGCCGTCGCAGCATCCCCATGGTCACGTGATCCAAAATTTGGGCAACTGACTCATATTTACGACCGTCGCATGTCCTGGGGTCACGTGATCCCCTTTTCCGACCTTCTGACAGGCAAAACCCAATGGGGGAAGCCAGATTTGCTTAACACCCTTGTGGTTCCCTTAATGACTGCGGTGATTCGCTTAACAACCATGGCAAAACAGGTCATAAAGTGGGGAGCAACTCAATTAACCACCGCCTTGCTTAGCAATGAAAATTGTGGTTGTCGGTTGAGAATTATCTGTACTCTATAGGAGGGGGCAGAGAGGAGAATTCTCCCTACATTCCCCCCCCCCCAAGTCGATGTTTCATTGAATTATACGTGGCAAATAAATACATAACAAAATTCAGATTTCTCTCTTATCATCGTGACTCAACTTGGGAGATTTTTCTCTGCTGGAGCCACGATATTTCAGCAAAGTGTTTGGACAACACGGATGGATTAGAAAGAAGCCAGGCAGCCTCACCGTTTCAGAAACCAGTCGAGCAAGGGGGATTTGCAGACAAAACTATTTTTTTTTTTTTTTAGTGATTGTTGTATTTCTTTTACAGGGTTTAGTGTCCACCCTAGTCCAAAGAGACTCTGGGCGGGGTACAGGGAAAAGACATCATAGCAAAAATCAACAATACAGATGTATTATAGAAGGAGAGCTGGGTTGTAGATAGTCCTCAATTTACGACCACAAATTTCCATTGCAAAGCAAAGTGTCTGTTAAGGGGATCACACCAGATCTTACTATCTTTTTTTGCTACAGTTAAGGAAATCGCTAAGATAGGATAGGGTAGGGTAGGGTAGAGCTGGAAGGGGACAAATAGGGGGCAAATCTTTGCCATCCAGTGGAAGTAAATCAAATCGTTTTTTGTGCTTCCTGTAGAGAATGTAGAACATAGAACATCAGAGTTGGAAGGGACCTTGGAGGTCTTCTAGTCCAACCCCCTGCTCAGGCAGGAACCCTACACCATTTCAGACAAATGGCTGTCCAGTCTCTTCTTAAAAACTTCCAGTGTTGGAGCATCCACCGCTTCTGGAGGCAGGTTGTTCCACTGGTTAATTGTTCTCACTGTCAGGAAGTTTCTCCTTAATTCCAGGTTGCTTCTCTCCTTGATTAGTTCCCAACCGTTGTTTCTTGTTCTGCCCTTTGGTTAAACGAATCATGCAGTTGTTAAGTGAATCTGGGTTTCCTCTTTGATTTTGCTTGTCAGGAGAAGCTTGCAAATGGCTTTCTCACTCTGCCGCTGTTGTACATACATGCTGATTTCCAGATACCCAAATTTTGATCCCAGGTTGTAATGGTTGCAAGTATGAGGACAAGTTGTAACTTCGAACCATCACTAAGCAAATGGTTGTAAGTTGAGGACTACCTGTAATCTAGGAGAGGTCAAAATTAGAAGGAGAAATGGAAACCTATTCCAACTGACACATTTTATTCCCCAGTCAGTTGAAATCTACATATCTTAAAAGTTGCCAATCTGAAGAACCACAAGTCTCAAAAGCAGTGGGGTGGAGAAATGGTTCACATCTGTTGCTCATTGTTGCAGGGTGCACAATTTTGGGATGGGGTGGGGGATATTAAGGAACCCACTCAGGGTTAGAATGATGGGCCATTGACTGCTAACCCAAAGGAAGTAAAAACAGTAGAAATAAGACAAAGAAATTGATGGTTCTAGGACAAAACATCCCATCCACCCATAATTTTTTTAAAATTAATGTTACTTTTGAAAGTTAACACAGGGCACTTAACAATAATTCCCCAACTATAATTAGCAAATTTTGCAAGAGCCTGGACCCACCCTTTTTTTTTTTTTAACCATCTGCATTGCTGCAAAGTAAATAAGGATAGTCTAAAAAAATCCATTTAGCTCAGCAGATCTGCCCAGATGCTGACATACATACATTTTGCAGGTATTATTAGGTTGTCAATTTTATAGGGACATGGGGTCTGCTTCTATTTTGCCCCTAATATGTAAATTTCCTAGCAGTGCAGATCATTTCTAGGTGTGAACCGTCTTGTAGAATATTGCAAATCCTTTATCGTTTGTGCAGGAGCCAAAATTCTGTGTTGCCGCATTGAAAATAAAGCATGGGAATAATTGCTTCTGTTGTATTCATCTCTTCGGGTTTAATGCATGCTAGCTATCTTGTTTTAGGTGATATGTATTTTTACTTCATAATGTAATATTTTCGATTTACACTGGCGCAGGGAATTAACACTGCCTTCCAATCCCATTTTTCTCTTAATATCATTATAGTATAATGCATGTTACATTTTGTTATTTTATCTTTGTTTTATTTCCTCCATTGGATTACTTTTTGTGTTGTATTTTTTTTTTTTTAAAAATTTTTTTTGCTGGTCATTAACTGAATAAACAGTACAGGTAGTCCTCTATTTATGACGGGTGGCTTAGCAAACCACAGTTCAGCCCTAATTTTGGTTTGCTAAGCAAGACAGTTAAAGTGAGTTGTTGTGTCCAATTTTAACAACCCTTTTTTGCCATAGATGTTAAGCCAACCCCCGCAGTTGTTAAGCAAAACGTGCAGTCATTAAGCGAATCTAGCTTCCTCCTTTGACTTGGCTCGTCAGAAGCCGTCTGGGAAGGTTGCAGATGGCAATCACATGATCCTAGGATGCTACAATCATCATCATTGCATTGAAGAAGTCCTCGGTTTATGCCCAGACCAGAATTTTCATTGTTATGCAACGTGCTGGGATTTGGTGTGGTTAGATTAGCCTGATTGCCATTAAGAAAACCAAGATTATGGCATCCGGCCCTCTCAATTCCTGGCAAATAGATGGGGAAGAAATGGAGGTAGTGACTGATTTTATTTTCCTGGGCTCCAAGATCACCGCAGATGGGGACTGCAGCCAAGAAATTAAAAGACGCTTGCTCCTGGGGAGGAAAGCTATGGCCAATCTAGACAGCATATTAAAAAGCAGAGACATCACCCTGCCAACAAAAGTGCGTATAGTCAAGGCCATGGTTTTCCCAGTTGCAAAGTATGGCTGTGAACGTTGGACCATAAGAAAGGCTGAGCGCCAAAGAATTGAGGCCTTTGAACTCTGGTGTTGGAGAAGACTCCTGCGAGTCCCCTGGACTGCAAGGCGATCCAACCGGTCAGTCCTAGAGGAGATCAACCCCGACTGCTCTTTAGAAGGCCAGATTCTGAAGTTGAAACTCAAATACTTTGGCCACCTAATGAAAAGGAAGGACTCACTGGAGAAGAGCCTGATGCTGGGAAAGATGGAGGGCAAGAGAAGAAGGGGACGACAGAGAATGAGATGGCTGGATGGAGTCCCTGAAGCAGTAGGGGTGAGCTTAAATGGGCTCCAGAAGATGGTAGAGGACAGGAAGGCCTGGAGGAACTTTGTCCATGGGGTCGCGATGGGTTGGATACGACTTTGCAACTAACATTGCCAGTAATCCTTGACTTACGACCACAGTGGAGCCCCGACTTTAGGTTGGTAAGCAAGGCAGTTGTTTAGCGAGAGTTTTCCCCCCCCCACACACACACATTTTACAACCTTTTATGCCACAGTTGTTAAATGAATCATGCAGTCGGTAAGCGAATCTGGCTCCCCCACTCCATTGACTTTGCCAGCTGGGAAGGTCACAAAAGGGGGCCACACATGATGCCAGGACATTCCAATTGTCATACATACATGTCAGTTGTGAAGTGTCTGAATTTGGACCACGAGGATGCTATAACGATCGGAAGTGTAAAAACCTTCCCTTTGTGAGTCACTTTTTTCCGACTTTTGTAACTTTGAACAGCCACTAAACAAAGCGTGGTTAGTACCCATGGTGACACTGCAGTCTCGCTTCTCTTTCACTCCAAATTCCTCCGTTGGGGTAGATGTGATGATCTCGTTGGAGGCTGGAGGAAGTTTTTTACGTGTTCTGGTAAAGCCATTTCCTGCTGGGAAAAAGTAATCTCTCAGGAAAGCTTTGGCTTAGATCCAAGCAGCCTACTTTATTAAATCAAGGGGAAAGGAAGGGGATTAAATCAGCAACGAGCTGATTCAGTAGTAAAAAAGATGGCTTTCTGCAAATTCTCTAAATTGGTCCAGGACGCTTTTCAAATTATCCGTAGAGGGGGCAAATCTTGGCCACCCAGTGGCAGTAAATCAGATCGTTTTTCTATGCTTTCTGTAAAGAACGTAGAACATAGAATATTAGAACTTAGAAGGGACCTTGGAGGTCATCTAGTCCAACCCCCTGCTCAGGCAGGAGACCCTATACCAGTGGTTCTCAACCTCTGGGTCGGGACCCCATTTGGGGTCAAACGACCATTTCACGGGGGTCGCCAAACAACGCAGTCCGCCATTTTTTCCCCCCCTTTTCCTTAGCTGTGCTACTCCCTTTTCTTCTATTGGCTTTTGAAAGCCAATAAAATAGACTCTCTTGAATAGAGTCTCATTCTATCGGCTTTCAAAAGCCAACAGGAATTGTCCAGGCTGTCTCTGCCCTGCTGAGCCCGCCAAAAGTCCCATTCTGCAAACGGTGCTGCACCGGTTGAGTAGTCCTCGACTTACAACCGGTTGAGTAGTCCTCGACTTACGACCGGTTGGGGGTCGCGGCATTAAAAAGGTTGAGAACCACTGCCCTATACCATTTCAGACAAATCGTTGTCCAATCTCTTCTTAAAAACCTCCAGTGATGGAGCACCCACAACTTCTGGAAGGAAGCCCTTCCACTAATTATTTGTTCCCACTGCCAGGAAATTTCTCATTTCGTTCTAGGTTGGACTTCTCTTTGCTAACATATGAAAGAAGCCAGATTATCAAATTGCTTTGTTTTGTCCTTCTTGAGGATGTTTTTGGGGCTTGAAGTCCATTCCTCCTTAGTTCCAGGTTGCTTCTCTCCTGGATTAGTTTCCTGTCCTGCCCTCTGGAAGCGAAGTTGACCCCCTCTTCATTGTGGCAGCCCCTCAAATACTGCTATTATGTCTCCCCTAGTCCTTCTTTTCTCCAGACTGGCCATACCCAAAGTATCTGCATTCTATTTTTTTTTTTTTCCTCCCTGTGGTTCTGCCTTCTTGCAAATTGTGATTCCCTACGAAGGAGGTCCAAAGAGCAAGCAAGAAATGGATGTTTTGTTTTGTTTTTTCTTGAAATGGACATCCCGTCGGCCAAGATTGCTGGACTAGATCCAGGCTGCAGAAGAGCAGATTAGAAATCACCAATAATGCTCTTTGTTAAATCAGGAAGTGTTGATTCCAAGTTGTGGAAAAGCAGCTCTTAAGTCTTTTTTTATTTTATTTTTTTATTTTTGTTCCTTCCTCCTAAATTAGTTTACTGGAAAAGAGCACCATGGCTGCATGCACACAACAACAATCGTGCAGGTAGTTCTCGACTTACGACCGACCGGTGGCTTAGCAAACCCTAATGGAGGTCCAGATTCCTGTTGCTAAGCCAGACAGTTGCTAAGTGAGCTTTGCCCCCATTTTACAAACTTCCTGGCCCCCGTTGTTAAGTGAATCGCGGCAGTTGTGAAGTTAGTCACAGGGTTGTTAAGTGAATCTGGCTTTTTGCTTGTGACAAGGTCTCAAAAGGGGATCGCCCGACCGTGGGACGCTACGACCGTCATAAATACGAGTCAGTTATCAAGCGTCTGAATTTTGACCACGTGCTGCAATGGTCATCTTGAAAAACGGCCATAGCTCACTTTTTTTCAGTGCCGTTGTAACTTCGGACGGTCACGAAACGAATAGTTGTAAGTGGAGGACTTACCTGTCTTACGACTTTCCTTTAACAACCTGTTTTTTGTGATCAGCCTCCTTCGTCTCCGTTCCTTCTGCAGTGCAGGTCACAATCCCTCCCCACAATCATGCGTTATGTGGAAAGATAACTATTATTGGATATTATTGAATATTATTGGTCTGTGGCCAGATCAAAGAAGCCTCAGGAGGCGATGCTATTTAAGAACGATGTCAAATCTGAAGAGCCAGTTGGGAGGCAGATATTGCTGGGTAGCTGAACGTGTGATTTATACAATGGTAGAGGTGTGCAGGAATCTGACTTCCCACGAAGATTTCCAGAGTTTATTTTATTTATTTATTTTATTTTTAAAATTTATAAGCCGCCCCACTCCCGAAAGACTCTGGGTGGCTAACAATAAAAAACACATAAAACATAACAAAACAACAGTACAAAGACAATCATCCAGGGGTCAGGTTTTATAAACCCCAGGCCTGCCGGAAAAGCCAGGTCTTAAGCAGCTTGCGGAAGACCAACAGGGTGGGAGCGGTCCTAATCTCCGGGGGGAGTTGATTCCAAAGTGTGGGCGCCATCACAGAGAAGGCCCTCCTCCGCGGCCCCGCCAAATGGCACTGCTTGGCCGTTGGGGCCTGAAGGAGGCCCAGCCTGTGGGATCGAACCGGACATAGGGAACTATGAGGTAGTAGCCGGTCTCGCAAATAGCCTGGCCCTGAGCCATATAGGGCTTTCAAGGTAATGACCAACACCTTGAATTGGACCCGGAGACCAATAGACAACCAGTGCAGCTCACGGAGTTGCTGCAGGAATATTGGTTCTGCCAGTGGGCAAACCGGCTGCATTCATACACACCTGTGCAAGTCAGAGAAAAGTCTTGCAGCTAGGCAGAAAGCTCGGCTCATTTGAATCTCGATCCGGTGTATTTTGTGGATGAATGCGCCATCCGAATCCAGCACTTATGGTCCAGTGCGTTGGGCAAATGCATAAAATGGGGCAGCTGCACAACCAGCCTATTGATGGCTGATTTGTCCAAACTTCCAGGAATTCTCTAGCATTTTTGGACTTGGCTTGGGATGCTCACGGTGGAAACCATGCCTAAGCCTATCCATGTGTGGTGAAATTAAGGAGTTTTAATCAGTACTTAAGTACCGGTACTTGGTGGTGTGCATGGATACGCTCTGCTAGTTTTCTGCCTGTTTGTCCTACATAGTGGCTCTTGCGGTCCTTGTACAGCAGCGGTTCTCAACCTGGGGGTCGGGAACCCATTTGGGGTCGAACGACCATTTCACGGGGGTCGCCAAACAACGCAGTCCGCCATTTTTTTCCCCTGTTCCTTAGCTGTGCTCCTCCCTTTTATTCTATTGGCTTTCGAAAGCCAATAGAATAGACTCTCTTGAATAGAGTCTAATTCTATTGGCTTTCAAAAGCCAATAGGAATTGTCCAGGCTGTCTCTGCCCTGCTGAGCCCGCCAAAAGTCCCAGTCTGCAAACGGTGCTGCAAGTTGTCTGCAGCGAAGGTGAGCTGTCTGGAAGTTTCCACCCGTCCCTGCTGAGCAACTACTAAAAATGTAAGGAAAAGAGGGCCAGGGTGGGAGATGGGAGGCCGGCGGGCGCAGGGAGGGTTGCTGGCGCGCGGGGGGCCCGGCGGGTGCCTTACCTCCCTTGGGTTGGGCCAGCTGGTGGCCCAGCCGGTGGTCGCCCTGCGCTGTCGCTGCCCCTTGCTAGCTACCCCTGGGCCGGCGCAGGGGGCGGCACCACGCATGTGCGGCGCTCCCGGGCAGGGAAAGTCCTCGACTTAACGACCGGTTGGGTAGTCCTCCACTTACGACCGGTTGGGTAGTCCTCCACTTACGACCGGTTGGGGTCGCGGCATTAAAAAGGTTGAGAACCACTGTTGTACAGTATGTTGTAGGTTATTCTTGATTTTTTTTCTTCTGGGGCTGCTGGGTCTTTTGGTTTACTTAAGGATGTGTAGGATGGCTTTAGCTGGTTTGTGTGCTGGGGGTATTTGCTTAACTTAGTGTGCTAAAGAATGAGGAAATTGAGGTCTAAGAGGAGTGAGGAGTTGGTGGCGCTTAAGAAGCTGACTTTGATCCTTGGAGCTAAGAATGAATGATTTTATTTGGCGAACTCATGGAGCTGCGCTAATAATTCTGTTCTGTCCCGGATGTTTGCACACTGGAGATCATCATTTGAAGGCATCACTGACCAGAAGCCCAACCCTGGTGGCCAAAATCTTCCTGTTTTAAATCAGTCTTCTCCAAGGCTGGTTCCTCCAGTTGTCATCCTAACGTTTGTGGGCATCCTGGCCAGATCCGTGAAGTTCTGGCTTACCTAGCAAGGCAAATTATACATGAGTAACAGAATAATAGAATTGGAAGGGACCTTGGAGGTCTTCTAGTTCAACACCCTGGTCAAACAGGGGGCTCTAGACCAAGGGTCTTCAAACTTGGCCCTTTTATGACTTGTGGACTTCAACTCCAGGAAATCCTTAGCCAGGTATTGAGGACCTGTAGATTGTGTGGATTAGAAAGAGAGTTGAGAAAATATCTACAGACCTCTCATATCCTGGACATGAACTGTTTCAACTCCTCCCCTCAAGACACCACTATAGGGCATTGCATGCCAAAATAACTAGACACAAAGGCAGTTTTGACCCCCATGTCATCGTTCTGCTAAGCAACTAATTCCCACAGCACTGTCTTGTGCCTAAGGACAGGGGTCTTCAAACTTGGCCCCTTTATGACTTGTGGACTTCCAACTCCCAGAATTCTTCAGCCAGGCACGCTGGCTGAGGAATTCTGGGAGTTGAAGTCCACAAGTCATAAGAGGGCCAAATTTGAAGACCCCTGCCCTAGCCTAGACCAGGGGTAGGCAACCTTGGCTCTGTTATGACTCATGGACTTCAACTCCCAGGATTCCTGAGCCAGCGTACCTGACTGAGGAATTCTGGGAGTTGAAGTCCACAAGTCATAAGAGGGCGAAGTTTGCAGACCCCTGTCCTTAGGCATAAGAAAGCGCTGTGGGAATTAGTTGTTTAGCAGAACGATGGCATGGGGGACAAAACTGCCTTTGTGTCTAGTTATTCTGGCCTGCAATGCCCTATAGTGGTGTCTTGAGGGGAGGAGTTGAAACAGTTTATGTCCAGGATACGAAAGTTCTGTGGATATTTTCCCTACCCCTGGCCTAGACCATTTCAGACTGTTAGATTTGCAAATGAAAGCTTTGCTGCAGCTATGTTACTGGCCATTTTTTATTCTGTTGCAGTCCTCGTTCTATTGCTATATCTTGCACTTTTTTGCCATAGCCAGCTATGACTGGGCCCAAAACCTGTTAGAAATTCTGTATATAGCCCTACAGAGCACAAACGATGCACCATCGACATGTGCTTTACTTCTCGCCGTTAAGCAGAAAAACACATGTGGACAGTGCACTCTGTGTCCCGTAGGGCTATATACAGAATTTCTAACACAGACAAATGGCTGTCCAATCTCTGCTTTAAAAAATCCTCCAGGGTTGGAGCACACACAAGTTCTGGAGGCAAAGACGTTCCACTGATTAATTGTTCTCGCTGTCAGGAAATTATGAGCCTCCTTTGGTGTCCCAAAATCATCTCGACTGGATCCGTCACGGATGGGGCAACCTGTCGCCTTCTGGACACGCTCAGAGCGCAACGTCCGAGGTTGGATCAGGTTTTTTTTTGTCTGTTGCCTATGAGTTTCTTGTTGAGGTTTTGCCTTCTGTTCTTCTAGGGGTGAGCGGGAAGGATGTTCTCATCCGTGAAGCCCTATGAAAATCAGCGGTACTCATCTTTGAAGAAGGACTGTCAGAGAAGGAAGATCCTGTTTGAAGATCCGCTCTTTCCAGCCAACGATGACTCGCTCTTCTACAAGACTAGGATTCAGGGGATACAATGGAAGCGACCCAAAGTAAGGCCAACGGGGGAGATGGGTTCTGAAATTGGTCGGGGTCTTCATCTCTGAGACGTTCAGTGCGCAACCGTGCTTGATGGGATCGTGTCACTGACCTCTTTGGACTTGTCTTCTCTCTCTCTCTCTCTCTCTCTCTCTCTCTCTCTCTCTCTCTCTCTCTCTCTCTCTCTCTCTTTCTCTCTCTTCCTTCAGCCTTATATCTGATTCCCTAATCAGAGGAGCTTGATCATAATCAAGAGAAGAGGATATTTGTAGCTCGGGGTTGAATTGTGGGGTCCCTGGTGCTCTCTCTGAGCTAGGTGGTTTTCTTGCAGACGTTTCATAACCCAACTAGGTAACATCATCAGTGCCAGAAGGGAATTGGGAGAAGAGGAGGAGGAGGAGGAAAGCTGTGGAGTCCTTGGTGCTCTCTGAACTTGGTGGTTTTCTTACAGACAATGCATTACCCAACTAGGTAACATCATCAGTGCTAAAAGGGAATTGGGGGAGGAGGAGGAGGAGGAGGAGGAGGAATCCTTGGTGCTCTCTGAACTTGGTGGTTTTTTGCAGACGTTTCATGACCCAACTAGGGAACATCATCAGGGCTAGAAAGGAGGAGGAGGAGGAGGAGGAGTCCTTGGTGCTCTCTGAACTTGGTGGTTTTCTTGCAGACGTTTCATGACCCAACTAGGGAACATCATCAGGGCTAGAAAGTAGGAGGAGGAGGAGGAGGAGGAGGAGGAAGAGGAAGAAGAAAGCTGTGGAGTCCTTGGTGCTCTCTGAACTTGGTGGTTTTCTTGCAGACGTTTCATGACCCAACTAGGGAACATCATCAGTGCCAGAAGGGAGTGGGGTTTAGGAGAATGAGAACAGTGGGCTCCTTTATACTCTTTGAGCTTGGATATTTTCTTGTAGACATTTCATCGCCCAGCTAGGTAACATCATCAGTGCTAGGAGTGAGGTTTGGGGTTTTTTTGGGGGGGGGGGGAAGAGGAGGACTGTGGAGTCCTGGATGTTGCAGACATTTTCTTGCAGACATTTTACCACCTAAGTAAGTAGCACCATCAGCGTAAGGGAGGGGGGATTTTGGTCCCTGTTTATATCCAGTAGTTGACCTCCTTCCAGTATAGGTGGGGATGTGTTTTTCTTTTGGATAGTTTTCTGCTTGCTTGTTTGTCCAGCGTTAATCCCTGCTTCTCCAATTTTGGCCCATTTTGCAAACTTTCCTGCCACCGTTGTTAAGCGAATCTCTGCAGGCATTAAGTTAGTAACACGGTTGTTAAGTGAGTCTTGGTTTCCCCGTTGACTTTGCTGGACAGTGGGTCACAAAACATGACCCCTCGGGATACTGCAACCGTCGTAAATACAAGTCGGTTGCCAAGTGTCTGAATTTTGGTCCCCTGACCGTGGGGAGACAGAGACAGTTGTCTGAAAAAACGGTTGTAAGCCACTTCAATGCTGTTGTACCTTTGGTCGCTAAATGAGTGGGTCGTAAGTCGAGGACTACTACCATTCCCAGATCTGGGTTATTTTTCAAGCTTCCTGCATCCCCTCCCACAACGGGTCTTGCTGTTGTGATCTCCTTGGGAATCTCCCAGCCTTTTTAATGCGTGGATTGCACAGCCTGAATGACTGCATTTTTGTTTTGTGTGTGTGTGTGCCTGTGTATGTGTGTGTGTTTTAAAAAATGATGCAATTGTCCATCTGAAAAGAGAAATGTCATCTCTCTCAGCTGCACCCTCCAGACAAAAAAAAAATCATTTCAAATTCAGAGAGAACAATGCAGCCCTTGTCTGGTTTTTGGTGGAGAATGTGAAGGCTGGGGGGGAGAAGAGAAGGTCCCACGTGAACAGACCGTAGTTTGATGTCAGTTCTAATTTAAGGCGTTCGTGCATCCTTGGTACTTTCTCCTATTTGTTTATTGTTCCTGCTGTGATCAGCGTTTTTAATGTTTTTTACGTTCTTGTTCTTAAGAGGATGTAAGCCGCCCGGAGTCGCTGGATAGCGAGATGGGTGACATATACATTTAATAAATGAATAAAAACGTCATATTTTGCCCCCCCCCCCGTCCTTCCAATCAGATGCTTTCTTGGGAATCCAGAAAACAACTGCCCTCATCCCTAAGTAGGATGACCATTGGTTGGGAAAGGGTTTTGATGATCCTTTTACAAGATGATTTGGTCCCTCCTTTGATTCCCCCAAAGGGACACAGGCAGTCCTCAACTTACAACAGTTCAGGAGAGAAGCAACCTAGAACTAAGGAGAAACTTTCTGACAGTGAGAACAATTAACCAGTGGAACGACTTGCCACTAGAAGCGGTGAATGCTCCAACACTGGAAGTTTTTAAGAAGAGACTGGACAGCCATTTGTCTGAAATGGTATAGGGTTCCTACCAGATCAGGGGGTTGGACTAGATGACCTCCAAGATCCCTTCCAACTTATTATTATTATTGTTGTTAATTGCGAAGTCGTATCCGACCCATCGCGGTCCCATGGACAACGTTCCTCCAGGTCTTCCTGTCCTCTGCCATCTTCTGGAGTCCATTTAAGTTCACACCTACTGCTTCAGTGACTCCATCCAGCCATCTCATTCTCTGTCTCCTCCTCCTCCTCCTCCTCCTCCTCCTCCTCCTCCTCCTCCTCCTCCTCCTCCTCCTTCTTCTTCTTCTTCTTCTTCTTCTTCTTCTTCTTCTGTCGTCCCATTCTTCTTCTTCTACTTCTTCTTCTTCTTTGTTAGTTGGGAAGTCGTGTCCGACCCATTGCAACCCCATGGACAATGTTCCTCCAGGCTGTCCTGTCCTCTACCATCTTCTGGAGTCCCTTTAAGCTCACGCCTCCTGCTTCAGTAACTCCATCCAGCCACCTCATTCTCTGTTGTCCCCTTCTTCTCTTGCCCTCCATCTTTCCCAGCATCAGGCTCTTCTCCAGGGAGTCCTTCCTTCTCATTAGGTGGCCAAAGGACTTGAGTCTCCACTTCAGAATCTGGCCTTCTAAAGAGCAGTCGGGGTTGATCTCTTCTAGGACTTACCGGTTTGAACGCCTTGCAGTCCAAGGGACTCGCAGGAGTCTTCTCCAGCACCGTAGTTCAAAGGCCTCACTTCTTTGGCGCTCAGCCTTTCTTATGATCCAACTTTCACAGCCATACATTGCAACTGGGAAAACCATGGTCTTGACTATACACACTTTTATTGGCAGAGTGATGTCTCTGCTTTTTAGTATGCTGTCTAGATTTGCCATAGCTTTCCTCCCCAGGAGCAAGCGTCTTCTAATTCCTTGGCTGCAGTCCCCATCTGCGGTGATCTTGGAGCCCAGGAAGATAAAATCTGTCACTACCTCTTTTTCTTCCCCATCTGTTTGCCAGGAATTGAGAGGGCCGGATGCCATGATCTTGGTTTTCTTAATGGCAATTGGGCTAATCTAACCACACCAAATCCCAGCATGTTGCATAACAATGGAAATTCTGGTCTGGGCATAAATTGAGGACTTCCTCAATGCAATGATGATGATTGCAGCATCCTAGGATCATGTGATTGCCATCTGCAACCTTCCCAGACGGCTTCTGACGAGCGAAGTCAAAGGAGGAAGCTAGATTTGCTTAATGACTGCACGTTTTGCTTAACAACTGCAGGGGTTGGCTTAACATTTTTGTTGGCAGGGTGACGTCTCCGCTTTTCAGTATGCTGTCTAGATTTGCCATAGCTTTCCTCCCCAGGAGCAAGCGTCTTTTAACTTCAGTTCATTTAGTGACCGTTCGAAGTGACAACGGCACTGAAAAAAGTGACTTATGACCGTTTTTCACACTTACGACCGTCGTGGTCCCGGGATCAGAAGTCACATGCTTGGCAACTGGCTTGTATTTATGACGGTTGCCATGTTCTGGGGTCATGTGATCCCCTTTTGTGACTTTCCGACAAGCAAAGGTAATGGGGAAGCCCGATTCACTTAACAACCGGGTTACTATCAGCTGGAGTGATTCGCTTTTACAATTGGTCTAAGAAAGGTCGTAAAATAGGGCAAAACTCTCTTAACCAATGTCACGCTTAACAACAAATCTTGAGCTCAGTTGTCGCCGTAAGCTGAGGACTACCTATAGAGGGGAAAAAAGGGGGGGGGAGTGTTCAGAAGGCAAGCTGCGGAGATTTGGGACTTAGTGTCGCTTCTCCTGGTTCACACAATCAAATTCCACAACTGCATTAGAGCTGAAGTTGTTGGCTGTGACTGTGTAGTTAATGAATGGTGATGGATTCCCACACATTCTCAACAGTTGCCCAGTTCAAGGGAAGCCGGCTTGGCAGATAAATCCATTCGGAGTGTGACTTGCCACTGTTACTCCAGAGGCAGCTCTCCAGATGTTCAACAGATGCTGCTGTGTACCAAACCTGTTTATATTTTAAATATTGAATGTCTTGAGGCCTGAGGCAAGGATTCGTCTCCCAGCATGGCTGGGTAAATGAAATTCTAGAAAATGAAAACATTTGTATGCAGAGAGAGAGAGAGAGAGAGAAAGAGAGGAAGAAGGAGGGAAGGGTGGGAGGGGAAGAATGGAAGGGAAAGGAAAGGATCGACAGGAAGAAAGGAATGAATGGGAAGGAAGGAAGGAAGGAAGGAAGGGCCGGAAGGAAGGAATGGATGGGAAGAGGGATGGAAGGAAAGAAGGAATGGGTGCATGGAGAGAAGGACGGGAAGGAAGGAAGGAATGGAGAGAAGGACTGGAAGGAAGGAAGGGATGGGAAGAGGAATGGAAGGAAAGAAGGAATGAGTTTATGGAGAGAAAGACGGGAAGGAAGGGAGGAAGGAAGGAAGGGATGGGAAGAGGGATGGAAGGAAAGAAGGAATGAGTTTATGGAGAGAAAGACGGGAAGGAAGGGAGGAAGGAAGGAATGGATGGGAAGAGGGATGGAAGGAAAGAAGGAATGGGTGCATGGAGAGAAGGACGGGAAGGGAGGAAGGGAGAAAGGGATGGGAAGAGGGATGGAAGGAAAGAAGGAATGAGTTTATGGAGAGAAGGACGGGAAGGGAGGAAGGGAGGAAGGGATAGGAAGAGGGATGGAAGGAAAGAAGGAATGAGTTTATGGAGAGAAAGACGGGAAGGGAGGAAGGAAGGAAGGGATGGGAAGAGGGATGGAAGGAAAGAAGGAATGAGTTTATGGAGAGAAAGACAGGAAGGGAGGAAGGAAGGAAGGGATGGGAAGAGGGATGGAAGGAAAGAAGGAATGGGTGCATGGAGAGAAGGATGGGAAGGAAGGAAGGAATGGAGAGAAGGACTGGAAGGAAGGAATGGCTGGGAAGAGGAATGGAAGGAAAGAAGGAATGAGTGTATGGAGAGAAGGACGGGAAGGAAGGAAGGGATGGATGGAAAGAGGGAAGGAAGGAAAGAAGGAATGGGTGCATGGGGAGAAGGACGGGAAGGAGGGAATGGGTGGGAATAGAGAAGGAAGAAAGGAAGGGAGCAAAGAAGGAAGGAGTGGACAGACAGAAGGACAAGAAGAAAAGGAAGGAAAAGGGAGGGAGGGAAGGAAGGAATCTACTGCTATTGTTTTTGTCAAACAGAAAAGTTGAATAGATTCCAGAGTAGAAAAAAAAACCCATGGTGAAGTCAAAGAAAAGGGGGTGGAACAGGAGCAGGAAATCAGGATCAGATCAGCAAAACTAAAACCATCCTGGCTTGCTCCAAAGAGCCTTGAAAGCCAGCTTTCTCCCCCCCCTCCTCCGCCACAACCCCCCCCCCCAAGCAGATGCTTGGAGGATTTTGACACATGGAAGGCAGCCAGTTTACAGGGAGCAGTTTTGAAGCCTTAGAAGAGCCCAAACAAGGAAATTCACGACTGAGGGAAAAATAGCCCGGCAACTGTTGACAATTTGCAATAGATTGACAAAAATGTCTGGCCCCGTTCCTTTTTTTATAAGAAGGGAACAATGATGTGGTCTAAGCAAAACTGCCTTTAAACCGCCTTGGATCCTGATTACTTCCTTCGTGCACAGATCTGGGCAGTTTTCTTCTCAGAATTAGCAAAATGGCTTCCATTGGCCAGATGTTCTTTCCCACTTGGATGGAAACTAATCAAGGTTGGACTAGATGACCTCCAAGGTCCCTTCTGTTGTTGTTATTATTATTATTATTATTGAGAGAAGCAACCTAGAACTACAGAGAAATTTCCTGGCAGTAAAAACAATTAATCAGGGAAAGGATTGGCTTCCAGAAGTTGTGGGTGCCCCATCACTGGAAGTTTTTAAGAAGAGACTGGACAGCCATTTGTTTGGAATGGTATAGGGTTCCCTGCCTGAGCAAAGGGATGGACTAGAAGACCTCCAAGGTCCCTTCCAACTCTATTATTCTGTTATATTCTGTTACTTGTCCTGTTGTAGCTTCCTCGGAGATCTCCTGGTGGTCTCCAGTCTGAAGAGTAATCAGGTCTGGCCCCGCTTCCGTTTTTAAAATCAACCAAAATCCACTCAGGCTTACACTGAATTGGCCTGCAAAATCAACTGCTGAATTATATTGTTGAGTTAAAAATCAACAGCAATGCAGGTGTGGAGTAAATTGTTATTAGCTGGTTAGTGCAGGATGCCTTCACTTTTTGAATCACAATTTGCTTTCCAGTGTAAATGCAGGTTGTGAACCAGAGGTTGTGGTTTGGCCTGTGCATACACTCATCCTGGTGTCTTTGATCGACCACAAATATTTGTGATGCGTGAGGGAGTGAAAAGTTGGCGTAGTTCAGTAATAGTAATAGTAATAGTAGTAAAGTTGGAAAGGATCTTGGAGGTCATCTAGTCCAACCCCCTGCTCAGGCAGGAAACCCTACACCATTTCGGACAAATGGCTGTCCAGTCTCTTCTTAAAAACTTCCAGTGTTGGAGCATTTACACTTCTGGAGGCAGGTTGTTCCACTGGTTAATTGTTCTCACTGTCAGGAAGTTTCTCCTTAGTTCTAGGTTGCTTCTCTCCTTGATTAGTTTCCACCCGTTGCTTCTTGTCCTGCCTTCAGGGGCTTTGGAGAATAGCTTGACTCCCTCTTCTTTGGGGCAGCCCCTGAGATACTGGAAGACTGCCTATCATGTCCCCCCTTGTCCTTCTCTTCATTAAACTGGACATTCCCAATTCCAGCAGCCGTTCCTTGTATGCTTTAACCTCCAGTCCCCTAATCATCTTTGTTGCTCTTCTCTGCACTCTTTCCAGAGTCTCAACATATTTTTTACATTGTGGTGACCAAAACTGGATGCAGGATTCCAAGTGTGGCCCTAACAAGGCCTTGTAAAGTGGTATTAATACTTCACGTGATCTTGATTCTATCTCTCTGTTAATGCAGCCCCGCACTGTGTTGGCCGTTTTGGCAGCTGCAGCACACTGCTGGCTCATATTTAGGTGATTGTCTACTACAGGGGTAGGCAACCCAAAACACTCAAAGAGCCACTTGAACCCGTTTCCCACCAAAAACAAAACACTGGGAGCCGCAAAACCCTTTTGATATCTAAAATGAAGATAACGCTGCATATATCCTTTTTTATCTTTATTGTAGGTCTGTGTGTGTGTGTGTGTGTGTGTGTGTGTGTGAGAGAGAGAGAGAGAGAGAGTTTGTGTTGTGTGTATATATACACACACAAACACACACACACATTAAAAATAAAAGTAAAAATATGACTCTTGGGAATATCCATACTATTAAAACAATGATCACCAAGAGAATGCTTTAAGAGAATAAAATTACATACACACACAGGTAAAAAAAGGATATATGCAGTGTTATCTTCATTTTAGATGTCAAAAGGGTCTCTCTCTCTCTCCCTCCCTCCCTCCCTCTCTGCCCTTGGTCTGCCACTCCTCTTTCCCCACTCTCTTTCTTTCTCTCTCTCTTTCCTCTCTCTCTCTCTCTCTCTCTCCCTCCCCCCCCTCTCCTATCTGCTGCTCACCTGGCAAGCTTCAAGCTGTTGTCCAACAAGCTTCAGGGTAAGCAACCTCGTCTCTTTTATGACTCATGGACTTCAACTCCCAGAATTCCTGAGTCAGCCTAGCTGGGCTAGCTAGCTCTCTCCTGCCCTTCCTGCTTCCTGCTTCCTGCAGAGACGCAGCAAAGGGAGGAGCTCTGCCAGTAAGCTTTTCAGCTCCTCGGAGAACACTGTGAGTGCACTCTTTTACACACACACACACACACACACACACACAAAACATACACACACAAAACACACACAGAGAGAAAGAGAGAGAGAGAGAAGCAGGGAAGCACAATTGCCTCTCTCTGTCTCTGTCTCTCTCTGCAAAGGCAGAGGAGGCTGGGAGCCACAGGGAAAGGCTCAAAGAGCCGCATGCGGCTCCGGAGCCGCAGGTTGCCGACCTGTGGTCTACTAGGACTCCGAGGTCCCCCTCACAGTTACTACTATTGAGCATGGTGCCACCTATGCTGTACTTGTGCATTTGGTTTTTCTTGCCTAAATGTAGAACCTTGCTTTTTTCACCATTGAATTTCATTTTGTTAGTTAGTCTTTCTCAAGGCTGGCAACTTTTAAGAGGCGTGGACTTGCTGGGGAATTCCGGGAGTTGAAGTCCACTCCTTTAAAAGCTGCCCACTTTGAGAAAGACTGCATTAGATGGGAGATCTAATTAAGAAAAAAATGAGGCAGATTCAGAGTGGCTATGTTTCCTCCAGCCATTTTTGACAAAGATCCACAGCAAAAGGTTTATTATTCTTAAACCCCTTTCTTAATACGAAAAAAGCAGGCTTGGCTTTTAAGGGAAGTTCTTCTTCCAACAGATCCTACCTGCTTTAGCTTAACATCTCAGGTATGCAGAAAATCCGGTCGGACTTGGGGCCAAAGGTTACAAAGAGACAATCGATTGCTAGAAAATGAATCCCTGGTAAAGTTCAGCTGCCTTTCCCAGGGGTTGCCAAGTTCTTTTTTTCTGAGCTCCAGGCTGGAGGGGAAAAACAAAAAAAAAAGAACTGGACCGAAAGTGCATCTGTTGTCTCAAGAGATTGCAGTTCTACATTGTATTCAATAAAGAATAAGCTTGCTCCATTAGACAAGGAGCGGTTCTCGGATTAGATGTGATGATAAGGTGACTTCTAAGGGCAGAGTGAGCTTCTTGGAAGCCCCTTGTTTTAGCTGAGTCTATCGAATCCAGAACAAGATGCCTGGAAGTGAGTGAGCTTCTTGTGGAAAGCCCCTTATTTTAATTGGTCTATTAAATTCAGAATGAGCTCCTTGCAAGTCCCTCATTTTAGCTTGGCTACCAATGAGCTTCTTGGAAGTGAGTGAGCTTCTTGGGAATCTCTTATTTTAGCTGGGCTACCAAATCCAGAACGAGCTTCTTGCAAGCCCCTTGTTTTAGCTTGTTCTATCCCAGCCTATAGCCATCCTTGTTAAAGGCACAAGGACCAAACCCCTATTGATAAGATAGGCTGGAGACTTTAAAACAAAACAAACCCCTTTTAATATGGGTGACAAACTGCTAAATAGTCCAAAACACAAACAGCAAAACTCAATTCAAAGGAAGGAAAGAATCCACAGGAAACACGATGCAAACAGAAGAGTAGTCACAAGCAAGACGAACAGACCAGGATTCCAAGAAGTACTTTGCAAACGGTTGCAACCAGCACCGCCCACACCTCCTCTTTTTATACAGCAGTCCCAAGGCGTTGCCTCTCAGTGCCTTCTCCTTTTACCCTGGAGTTGCCGTATTGACTGCTGCTGATTTACTCTCGCTAACTGACGACGTGTGTGTGCATCCAGTAGCATGTCCATCAGGTATGAGTCCTCCGAGTCTGACTCATTCTCCTCACACAGCTGAGCTTCATCAGGAACATGACGGCTCTGCATCCAACCGTGAGTCCTGTAATTCATCAGAGCCTCCCTCTGCCCCTGAGGCCCTTCAAATGCCTCCTCCACCTCCTCCTCAGATTCCTCAGACTCCGCTCTTGGGAGCACAGGCTGGCACGGAATCACAACATAGCTTGGCTATCAAATCCAGAATGAGCTTCTTGGACATCTCTTATTTTAGCTGGGCTACCAAATCCAGAATGAGCTTCTTGGAAGCCCCTTGTTTTAGCTGAGTCTATCGAATCCAGAAAAAGCTGCTTGGAAGTAGAGTGAACTTCTTAATGGAAGCCCCATATTTTAATTGGTCTACTAAATCCAAAAAGAGCTGCTCGGAAGAATTCAGAATAGAATAGAGCTGGAAGGGACCTTGGAGGTCTTCTAGTCCAGCCCCCTGCTCAAGCGGAAGAACCTATACCGTTTCAGACAGGTGAATTGTCTAGTCTCTTCTTAAAAATCTCCAGTGATGGAGCGCCCACGATTTCTGAAGGCAACTTCTGTTCCACTGGTTGGTTGTCCTCACTGTCAGGAAGTTTCTCCTTAATTATAGAATGAGCTTCTTGGAAGCCCCTTATTTTAGCTCGGCGACCAAATCCAGAATCAGCTTCTTGGAAATTGAGTGAGCTTCTTATGGCTCCTTATTTTAGTTGGGCCCTGGACTGCAAGGCGTTCAAACCGGTCAGTCCTAGAAGAGATCAACCCCGACTGCTCTTTAGAAGGCCAGATCCTGAAGTTGAAACTCAAATACTTTGGCCACCTAATGAGAAGGAAGGACTCACTGGAGAAGAGCCTGATGCTGGGAAAGATGGAGGGCAAGAGAAGAAGGGGACGACAGAGAAGGAGGTGGTTGGATGGAGTCCCTGAAGCAGGAGGCGTGAGCTTCAATGGACTCCAGAAGATGGTAGAGGACGGGAAGGCCTGGAGGAACATTGTCCATGGGGTCGCGAGGGGTCGGACACGACTTCGCAAGTAACAGCAACAAAAACCAAATCCAGAATGAACTTCTTGCAAACTGACAGATTTTAGCAGAGTTACCAAAGCCAGAATTTACAGCTTTAATTCAGTGCCGGGGAGGGGGGGGGGAAGTAATGTAAAATAAAATAAAAAAAATAAGTGAAGAACAGAAGCGAAGAAAATACGAGACAGTCTGACTTCCTCAAATTAGTTTTCTTCTCTCGTTCCAATTTGGGCTGAATTCCAAGCAAATACTCTGATGGAATTTAAAGCTGTCTAAGGATTCAGCTCACGGCTTTAGAGGCTGGCGGATATTTTACTGGTGGAAAACTGTGACAAGGTGCAGCTTGCTGAAGGAAGCATACTACATCTAATCCCCAGCTTACAACCATTCGTTTAGCAACCGTTCCAAGTTACAACAGTGCTGAAAAAAGTGATTAACGGTTGGTCCTCACAATTTTGACCATTGCAGCATCCCCAGGGTCAACGTTTGGATGCTTGGCAACCAGCAGACATTTATGATGGTTGCAGCATCCCAAAGTCATGTAATCACCATTTGCAACCTTCCAAGCCAGCTTGTGACAAGCAAAGGGATTGTCAGATTCTGTTAATGAATGAGTGATTCACTTAATAACCGCAGTGTTAAGTTAGCCCAAGGGTCTTCAAACTCGGCCCTTTTATGACTTGCGGACTTCAACTCCCAGAATTCCTCAGCCAGCATGGGGGAACTGTGGCTCCTTCATGACTTGTGGACTTCAGCTCCCAGAATTCCTCAGCCAGCATGGGGGAACTAAGGCCCCTTCATGACTCGTGGACTTCAACTCCCAGAGTTCCTCAGCCAGCATGGGGGAACGATGGCCCTTTCATGACTCGTGGACTTCAGCTCCCAGAATTCCTCAGCCAGCATGGGGGAAACTTTGACCTCTTCATGATTTGTGGACTTCAACTCCCAAAATTCCTCAGCCAGCATGGGGGAACTATGGCCCCCTTCATGACTCATGGATTTCAACTCCCAGAATTCCTCAGCCAGCATGGGGGAACTATGGCCCCCTTCATGATTCGTGGACTTCAACTCCCAGAATTCCTCAGCCACCATGGGGGAACTATGGCCCCTTCATGACTTGCGGACTCCAACTCCCAGAATTCCTCAGCCAGTGTGCCTGGCTGAGGAATTCTGGGAGTTGAAGTCCACAAGTCATAACAGGGCCGAGTTTGAAGACCCCCTGAGTTAGCCTCTTTATCACTTCTATGAACTGATCAGGATGTACCTACTGTATAAATAATTCAAGGTGGTGAACGTACCTAATACACTGTTCTGGCAAAATGTGTTGTATGAAGCGACACAACCCTCCCGCCTATATATCCAGAGTTCAGTTGGTCTTTTAATGCCCCAAACCTAGTTGGAAATCAAGGTTGAATAGTTGGGTTCACTGCATTGTGCAGTAATTTGGGAGTCTGCTTGGCCCCGTGCTATCTTCAGCAATCTTGGGTTGTCTTCAAACTTGGCTGCTTCAAGGCTTACCGTGAGGCCCCTGGAGGGAAGACATCCCGCTTCGTTTGTTGACTCGACTTGGGCGTAATAAACTTTCCCTTGGTTTCTCCTAGCAAACGTTGCTTACAATTTATGACCCGTGAAATGGATTATTAGCTCAACAAGGGAGTGACCTGCAAGCAAACACAATTGATTGCTTCAAACCAAGTGGAGAGAACCCTGAACAACTCTTTAAATTAAGTCAAGGAGACAGATAAGCGGCCCAGTCCTTGTAACTTCCCCTGGAAAATAAAAGGAGTAAAATAACAGTTATTAATTAATTAAATTTGTTTGCCGCCCCAGAGCAGCTTAAGGCATTAAAATGAAATCATAAATAAGTGATAAGGTTTTAATACTCCAAACCAAGAAGGTCAATGATTCTCTCTCTCTCTCTCTCTCTCTCTCTCTCTCTCTCTCTCTCTCTCTCTCTCTCTCTCTCTCCCCCCCCCTCTCATTCTCATTCCCTTTTTCTCATTCTCTGTCTTTATTTTCTCTCTCTCATTTCCTCTTTCACTCTCTCTCTTTATTCTCTCTTATTCTCTCTCTCTCTCTCTCTTCTCTCCCATTCTCTCTCATTCTCATTCCCTCTTTCTCATTCTGTCTTTATTCTCTCTCTCTTATTCTCTATCTTTATTCTCTCTCTCTTTATCTATCTATCTATTTGTTTTTGTAGATTTTCACGGGTACAGGTACGCAGGTCTTGGCATATTCGGGTCTTTTCCCGTGTAAGATTGAGAGTGTCTTGGCGACATTTCGCCAAGCACTCCACACACCCCCACCAATATATAGAGAGAGACGGCAGCTCCAATCACACTTTGCTCGCACAAGCATGAAGCCGAAGACCCCAGCCTGAAGATGACGAGTGGGACCTCGTCGAAACGTCGCCACGATACTCTCAATCTTACACGGGAAAAGACACGAATACACCAAGACCTACACACACACACACACATATATTATCTATCTATCTATCTATCTATCTATCTATCTATCTATCTATCTATCTATCTATCTATCTCTATCTGTCAATCATCCACCCATCTATCATTATATAGCCACCTATCTCACAGAAAGTGTCTCTGGGCAGCGTGCAACAATAAATTAAAAACAGTACCTACCTAGAGACAGTCATTGTTAAAATTTAAAACAGATATCATTTAATTTTTTTTAAAAAAAAATGGGGATCCTTTGGTTTTTAATGCAAAAACGGCGTGTATGAGAGACTGTGTGTGTGTGTGTGTTTGTGCCTGGATGCCTATGGCTCCTTAGTGTATTTATCTTATTTGCTAGACTAATCTGAGCATCATCTAAAAATCTTATTTTTGGGGTGCCTGTTCCTCACTTGGCCCAGCAGGTGGCAGCAGCTGGGTGAACATAGGTGGCTTGGCAAGCTAAGCAGGATTGGGTGTGGTTAATGTTTGGATGGGAAAGCACTCGGACACCCTGGGAATTCAGTGTGGACTGAGAAATTGAGAATACTTCCCGGGAGATCAATTCACACAATTACACTCTGTTTTTTAAAATTCCGTGGCATCATTTTAAGCCCTGAGAACATTGTTCTTTTCATTTCCAGCTCATTTTCTGGCTACTATGAGATGACACACAAGAGTCCTGGATTTACAGTCTGTCGCTTAGTGACCATTCTAAGTTACAACAGGCCCCGCAAAAGCTACTTACCACCCTGTTTCAAAGTTAACAACCCCTGCAGCACCCCTATGGTTATTGGCCATACAACTGACACAAAGACCTGACAGAATGGGAAGCAGGCCCACGGCCTGCAGGGACCCCAAGGGATGGGAAACAGAGTTTAGGGCAGGGGTCTTCAAACTTGGCCCTTTTATGACTTGTGAACTTCAACTCCCAGAATTCCTCAGCCAGCGTGCCTGGCTGAGGAATTCTGGGAGTTGAAGTCCCCAAGTCATGAAGGGGCCATAGTTCCCCCATGCTGGCTGAGGAATTCTGGGAGTTAAAGTCCACAAGGCATGAAGGAGCCATATTTCCTCCATTCTGGCTAAGGAATTCTGGGAGTTAAAGTCCCCAAGTCATGAAGAGGCCATATTTCCTCCATTCTGGCTAAGGAATTCTGGGAGTTGAAGTCCCCAAGTCATGAAGAGGCCATAGTTCCCCCATGCTGGCTGAGGAATTCTGGGAGTTAAAGTCCACAAGGCATGAAGGAGCCATATTTCCTCCATTCTGGCTAAGGAATTCTGGGAGTTAAAGTCCCCAAGTCATGAAGAGGCCATAGTTCCCCCGTGCTGGCTCAGGAATTCTGGGAGTTGAAGTCCATGAGTCATGAAGGGGCCATATTTCCTCCATTCTGGCTCAGGAATTCTGGGAGTTGAAGTCCATGAGTCATGAAGGGGCCATATTTCCTCCATTCTGGCTGAGGAATTCTGGGAGTTGAAGTCCATGAGTCATGAAGGGGCCATAGTTCCCCCGTGCTGGCTGAGGAATTCTGGGAGTTGAAGTCCATAAGTCATGAAGGGGCTAAGTTTGAAGACCCCTGGTTTAGGGGATGGGGGAGGCCTGGGCAGGCCCAGGGTAGCCTCTGCGCTTTGTCTCCCAGGGTATCCCCCACTGCAAGACACCCTGTGTTCCTCTTAACAACCCTCACGTTCATTTAATGACCACATCCAGGAGAACAGAAATGGGGGGGGGGAACGTTAGTATGGCGATCATGTCAGCACTTCACTTAATGGACCTCATGACTTTCAACCTGAAGGCAGGACAAGAAGCAACAGGTGGAAGCTAATCAAGAACTAAGGAGAAACTTCCTGACAGTGAGAACAATTAATCAGTGGAACTACCTGCCTCCAGAAGCGGTGGATGCTCCAACACTGGAAGTTTTTAAGAAGAGACTGGACAGCCATTTGTCCGAAATGGTGTAGGGTTTCCTGCCTGAGCAGGGGGTTGGACTAGATGACCTCCAAGGTCCCTTCCAACTTTACTACTATTACTATTTATGATTCCACTTTTTGAGGTAGCAAATAATGGAAATCCTGACCGTGAGGACAATTAACCAGTGGAACAACCTGCCTCCCGAAGTTGTGGGTGCTCCAACACTGGAAGTATTTAAAAAGAGACTGGACAGCCATTTGTCTTGAAATGGTGGAGTTTCTCCTGCTTGAGCAGGGGGTTGGACTAGAAGACCTCCACGGTCCCTTCCAACTCTGTTATTCTGGAAGCAATTAAGGAATAAAGTAGCCAAGTTTCAGGAAAAAAATAGAGAAAAACCACATTTGTGTCCCTGTGGTTGCCAAGAAAACGACATAACTCAGTGCAGAAGGACAGAAGAATCCAGCTTGACTCAAGAGAAATTTAATCTTATCTTTATGACCCGACAGTTTGTACTTGAGCGACTCCCGCAGAATAAACAAATACAGCAAAAGAAAAATCATTTCCTGCTGCTAGAAAGAAAAAAAAACCTGCTGAAATACAGTCTGTGGTGGGTGGAAAAGGAATTCTCTTTTCCAAGCATCTGGGTTGCATTTGCTGTTTACGTTTTTTTTTTCAGAAATAGCAATTAAGTGACCGGTCCTTCTTGGGGTACAAATTTGCTCAAACATGCAGGGTGCTACAGTCTTGGGGCCTCTATGGGTGAAATGGGTAAACTTCCCCTCCCTCTTTTGTTAAAATATAAAATAAAAGAAAGCAAGGGAAATAAGAAGATAATTGTTGATCAGGATAAGAACGACAGAGATTAAACTTTCGCCTCTTGGCGGCATATTTCTGGTTCAATTTATTTTCTATTTCCCTTATTCAGCCACTCATGGTCGGGCTGGTCTCGTTTCAGCCTGCGTGCCTGCTGGGGAATTCTTGGAGTGGACGGCCATGCAAGCTGGTTGGGGGATTCTGGGAGTAAAATCCATAAAGGAGAATATTTGTCACTTGGGGCTGAACTGTGGGGTCCTTGGTGCTCTCTGAGCTTGGCTGTTTTCTTGCAAATGTTTCATGACCCAACTAGGGAACATCATCAGTGCTAGAAGGGAATGGGATTTATGGAGAGGAGGGGGAGGAGGAGGCCGTCTATGGAGTCCTTGGTGCTCTTTGAACTTGGTTGTTTTCTTGCAGACATTTCATGACCCAACTAGGTAACATCATCAGTACTAGAAGGGAGTTGGGGAAGGAGGAGGAGGAAGAGGAGGAGGAGGAAAAGTACAATGGAGTCCTTGGTGCTCTTTGAACTTGGTTGTTTACTTGCAGACATTTCATGACCCAACTAGGGAACGTCCTCAGTGCTAGAAGGGGAGGAGGTTTGGGGGGGGGAGGAGGAGGAGGAGGAGGAGGAGGATGAAAAGTATTATGGAGTCCTTGGTGCTCTTTGAACTTGGTTTTCTTGCAGACATTTCATGACCTAACTAGGGAACATCGTCAGTGCTAGAAGGGGATGAGGTTTGTGGGGAGGAGGAGGAAAGCTGTGGAGTCCTTGGTGGTCTTTGAACTTGGTTGTTTTCTTGCAGACATTTCATGACCCAACTAGGTAACATCAGCAGTGCTGGAAGGGAGTTGGGGAAGGAGGAGGAGGAAGAGGAGGAGGAGGAAAAGTATTATGGAGTCCTTGGTGCTCTTTGAACTTGGTTGTTTTCTTGCAGACATTTCATGACCCAACTAGGGAATGTCATCAGTGCTAGAAGGGGATGAGGTTTGTGGGGAGGAGGAGGAGGAGGAGGAGGATGACGACGACGACAACTATGGAGTCCTTGGTGCTCTTCGAACTTGGTTGCTTTCTTGCAGACATTTCATGACCCAGCTACGTTACATCATCAGTGTTAGAAGAAAGTAGGGTTGGCTTTCTGTCTATCTACAAGTGCCTTGCTCGCAGAAAACAAACCCCCCTTCCTCCTAGCACTGATGATGTCACCTAGTTGGGTCATGAAACATCTGCAGGAAAACCACCCAGCTCAGAGAGCACCAAGGACCCCACAGTGAAGTCCACCCAATGCTGGCTGGGGACTTCTGGGAGTTGACGTCCACCCATCTTAACGTTGCCAAAGGCTTGAGAAACAAGCACTGCGCTAGACTGTCTGTCCTGATTTATGATCCTGGAGGAGATTTTAGCTTGGCAGCCTCACTTGAAAAATTATAATGTCTCCTTAATGAAAAACAGACTTTCCTGGCTGAGCCTCCCAAATTGAATTTCTCATCCATGTTAGCTGCGCTCATTTTGCTGGGCGACGTCTGGCGTGATGGGAACCAGCCGGCTTTAATCCAGTGAAATTGGGAGGATTTGATGCCAGGCGCAGGCCAAGGGCCCCCTCTCGGCAATCTCCATTCCTTTGCATCCCCAAAAAGACTACAAGGTAGTCCTCGAGTTATGTCCGTTGCAGCATCCCCTTTTGCGACTTTCTGACAAGCAAAGTCAATGAGGGAAGCCAGATTCACTTAACAACCGTGTTACTAGCTGAACAACTGCAGTGATTCGCTGGACAACAGTGACCAGGAAGGTTGTAAAATGGGGCCACTTAAGTAATGCTTAGCAACTGAAGTTTCTGTTCAGTTGTGGACGTAAGTCAAGGACTTCCTGTAGTTAATTTGGATAGGGGCTGATACTTCACCTACAGGAGACTAGACTAGACTAGACTAGACTAGACTAGACTAGACTAGACTAGACTAGACTAGACTAGAATAGAATAGAATAGAATAGAATAGAATAGAATAGAATAGAATAGAATAGAATAGAATAGAAAGCAGAATAGAATAGAAAGTAGAATAGAATTAGAATAGAAATACAGAACAGAATATAACAGAAATACAGAACAGAATAGAACAGAAAATAGAACAGAATAGAATAAAATAGCATAGAATAACAGAGTTGGAAGGAACCTTGGAGGTCATCTAGTCCAACCCCCTGCTCAAGCAGGAAACCCTATACTGTTTCAGACAAATGACTGTCCAGTCTCTTCTTAAAAACTTCCAGTTTTGAAGCATTCACTGCTTCTGGAGGCAGGTGGTTCCCACTGTCAGGAAGTTTCTCCTGAGTTCTAGATTGCTTCTCTCCTTGATGAGTTTCCGTCCGTTGCTTCTTGTCCTGCCTTCAGGCACTTTGGAAAATAGCTTGACTCCCTCTTCTTTGGGGCAGCCCCTGAGGTACTGGACAACTGCTATCCCCTCCCCCCCCTCTCTCTCTCTCTCTCTCACACACACACACACACACACACACACACACACACACACACACACACACACACACACGTCTGCTTCTTTTTCTGACATGCTTATTTCCCTTAGCAATTCATCCTACAATTTAGCCCCCAGACCCCTGATCATCTTTGTGGCTCTGCTCTCTGTGCTGGGCTCAAGTTTGCAGGAAGCCCTTTTGAAGGGCTGAATTAGCAAGAGAAGGAAATTTTCGATGACTCACTGCTTTTTGAATGCGCCTGGAGTAGCGGCCTTCAGCGTCATAGTAAAAAGTGGGCTTTCTCAACATCCTCTCCCAAATGGGGTGATGGAGATTTTCCAGACAAGGGGGAAGAAAAAAAAGAGCAATAACTTGAGATTCTGCACGGTTGATCTGCCAAAGCAGATGTTCTCCATTCTTGCCAATACAGACCGTGATTTGCAAAGAGAAGAACAAAATTAGGGTGTCTTTTTTTTTTTTTTGCCCTGCAACCTTTCTGGAAAATGATTTATGACAGCACAGAGGACACTTGGTGTTGGACAGAAAAGACTTTGTTCTCCAGGGCGTCATCGGTCACCAAATTGCGTTCATTTTTGTTCTCCACACCTGTCCAGCTTCCCTCTATATGTTATAAATAAATTATTCCTCCCCCTCCCCCACTGATGCAACAATAGAAATTTAGAGGAAGTGGATTTAGCCCTGGGGTCTTCAAACTTTAGCCCTTTTATGACTTGTGGACTTCAACTCCCAGAATTCCTCAGCCAGCATGGGGGAACTATGACCACTTCGTGACTCGTGGATTTCAACTCCCAGAATTCCTCAGCCAGGATGGGGGAACTATGGCCCTTTTATGCATTGGGGACTTCAACTCCCAGAATTCCTCAGCCAGCATGGGGGAACTATGGCCCTTTTATGACTTGGGGACTTCAATTCCCAGAATTACTCAGCCAGCATGGGGGAACTATGACCACTTCATATACTTGGGGACTTCAACTCCCAGAATTCCTCAGCCAGCGTGCCTGGCAGAGGAATTCTGGGAGTTGAAGTCTACAAGTCATAAAAGGGCCCAGTTTGAAGACCCCTGATTTAGCCCATGAAGATGGTTTTAAAGGGGGGGAGGGTCTCTTGCTAGCAAGAGGGAGCCTGTTTTTGCAGTGTGCTGAGTCTGGGAAAGAAATGAAAGTCCAAAAAGCTAATGCAATTCTAGGCTGCATTAACAGAGGGATAATAATAGTAATAGTAATAACAGTAATAATAGTAATAATAATAAAATTGGAAGGGACCTTGGAGGTCATCTAGTCCAACCCCCTGCTCAGGCAGGAAACCCTATACATTTCAGACAAATGGCTGTCCAGTCTCTTCTTAAAAACTTCCAGTGTTGGAGCATTCACAACTGCTGGAGGCAGGTTGTTCCACTGGTTAATTGTCCTAACTGTCAGGAATCAAGATCATGTGAAGTGTTGATACCACTTTACAAGGCCTTGGTAAGGCCACACTTGGAATACTGCCTCCAGTTTTGGTCACCACGATATATAAAAGATGTTGAGACTCTGGAAAGAGTGCAGAGAAGAGCAACAGAGACGATTAGGGGACTGGAAGCTAAAACATACGAAGAACGGCTGCAGGAATTGGATATGTCTAGTTTAATAAAAAGAAGGGCTAGGGCTGACATGATATCAAGGTTCCAATATTTGAAGGCTGCCAGAGAGATGGGTGGGGGGTCAACCTATTCTCCAAAGCACCTGAGGGCAGGACATGAAGCAACAGATGGAAACTAATCAAGGAGAGAAACAACCTAGAAAAGGAGAAATTTCCTGACACAGCAATTAGCCAGCGGAACGACTTCCCCCCAGAAGTTGTGGGTGATTCATCACTGGAAGTTTTCCAGAAAAAAAACTGGGCAGCCATTTGTCTGAGACCTTATAGTAGGGTCTCCTGCTTGTGCAGGGAAGTTGGACTAGATGACCTCCAAGGTCCCTTCCAACTCTGTTACTCTGTTATGAAGGGGTGGAGAGCCTTCCAGAATTTTATTTCCTTCTGTTTGCTGGTTCTCCCAGAGGCAGGCAAGCTGATTACCAGACACGTCTGAAGGGGACTGGAGGCTAAAGCATTTAAGGAACGGCTGCTGGAATTGGGTATGTCTAGTTTAATGTAGAGAAGGACGAGGGGGGACATGATAGCAGTCTTCCAGTATCTCAGGGGCTGCCCCAAAGAAGAGGGAGTCAAGCTCTTCTCCAAGGCGCCTGAGGGCAGGACAAGAAGCAACGGATGGAAACTGATCAAGAAGAGAAGCAACCTGGAACTAAGGAGAAACTTCCTGACAGTGAGAACAATTAACCAGTGGAACTACCTGCCTCCAGAACCGGTGAATGCGCCAACACTGGAAGTTTTTAAGAAGAGACTGGACAGCCATTTGTCTGAAATGGTATAGGGTTTCCTGCCTGAGCAGGGGGTTGGACTAGATGATCTCCAAGGTCCCTTCCAACTTTGTTTATTATTATTATTATTATTATTATTATTATTATTATTATTATTATTATTATTATTATTATTATTATTAAATCAACAGGCTTCTGTGGCCATCTGACCCCAATCGCCCCTGTTCTTCTGTCATGGGAAAGATATACTGTAAAATAAGCTGGGTGTGGTTTTCTTTCCTGTTTTTTTTTCTTTGAAGTAAACCTACATTTCTGTCCCCACATGGAAGGATTTTCACCCACCCACCCACAGACACAGACAGACACAAAAGTATGATCGCCAGCCCTTGACTTACCCTTGATCAAAACTAATGTGTTCCACACCAGTGTTGACCCGTCCAATAGCTTCCAAGTGCTAGCTCACTGCTTTACAATCTTAACTACTTTAAGATCTGTGTGGACTTCAACTTGGGAATTCTGGGAATTGAAGTCCGCACATCTTAAAGTAGCCAAGGTTGAGAAATCACGTTCTACCTCTCTGTAACTAGCTCTCCCAAGCCAGGGAGAACGGATATTCTGGCCTGCTACCTCTCCAGAGTCTTCTGGTTGGGATCTTCTCACTTTCCTTCCTCCTACAACAGGTTGATTGTACTGTAGATGCTGGGCCACCCAGATGGGATCTTTTGCACACAAAATGGGTGAGATCTCCAAAGGGACCAACTTGCCATGTTTTTGACTACCAGCTTTGTACACCCAGGCGTGAAGGCAGAATTTCTAGCCACTGGCAGGATATCTCTGCAATGCAAGAAACAGAAATACATCCATTACATCACTTGATTGAGATGGAGTCCATTACTGGCTTCCACTTAGATGCAGTATATCATTGGCTCAGTAAAGTGAATTGTTGGAATAGGACCACGTCATTGACCCGCTTGAGTTAGTTCTTGGAACAGAACCATGTCATTAGCCCAATTGAGTTGTTTGTTGGAAAGGGACCCTGTGATTTACCCAGTTGAATTGGTTGTTGGAAGAGGACCACATTATTGACCCAGTTGAGTTGGTTGTTGGAACGGGACCATGTGATTGACCCAGTTGAGTTGGTTGTTGGAACAGGACCATGTGATTGACCCAGTTGAGTTGGTTGTTGGAAAGGAACCATGTCATTGACCCAGTTGAGTTGGTTGTTGGAATGGGACCATATTATTGATCCAGTTGAGTTGGTTGTTGGAATGGGACCATATTATTGACCCAGTTGAGTTGGTTGTTGGAAAGGGACCATGTCATTGACCCAGTTGATTTTGTTGTTGGAACAGGACCATGTGATTGACCCAGTTGAATTGGTTGTTGGAATGGGACCATATTATTGACCCAGTTGAGTTGGTTGTTGGAAAGGGACCATGTCATTGACCCAGTTGATTTGGTTGTTGGAAAGGGACCATGTGATTGACCTAGTTGTGTTGGTTCTTGGAACGGGACCATGTGATTGACCCAGTTGAGTTGGTTTTTGGAACTGGACCACATCCTTGACCCAGTTAAATTTTTTGTGGGAACAGGGCCATAGTCCAGTCTACTTTGCATGGTTGCTGTTGGGAGGGAATATTCAAACTGGAGGAGAGAGGGCTTTTATGTTTCTGTAAGCTAGACCGAAACCGCGGCAAGAACTTCTAGCCATCAAATAAATCCATAATGCTTCCTTCCCATGGTCACCTACTGAAGATGAAGATTGGGGCCAAAATGACCTAAGGCGGTCTTGAACTTCCGCATCCACCTTTTCCCACGCCCACCTCTCCTTGGCTTCAGTGAGTAACCTGTTTTGCTTCTCTCCCTGCAGGACATCTGTGAGGACCCCCACCTCTTTGTGGATGGAATCAGCTCCCATGACTTACACCAAGGGCAGGTGGGCAACTGCTGGTTCGTGGCCGCCTGCTCAGCGTTGGCGTCCAGAGAAGCCCTGTGGCAGAAGGTAACCGTTTTGGAAATTGTCGGAAAAAACTATTTGCTTGGCTCCCGCGGCTGTGATGACACAATGAACTTAGCTGTCCTGTGAACCGAGCCTTTACAGGTGGTCCTCGATTTACAACCACAAACTGAGCCTAGCATTTGTGTTGCTAAGCCAGACAGCATTGCCCCGTTTGACGACCTTGCTGCGGTTGTTAAGAGAATCACTGCAGTTCGTTAAGTTAGTCACACGCTTGTTCAGCGAATCTGGCGTTTCTCTCCATCGACTTGCCTTGTCAGATGGTCAGGAAAAGTGGTCACATGATTCCGGGACAACTGCAACCGTCATAAATATGAGTCGATTGCCCAAGAGTCTGAATTTTGATCACGTGATCGTGGGGAATCCTGCGAGGGTCCTAACGGTGAAAAACCACCCTAAGTCGCTTTTTTTCAGTGCCGTTGTAACTTTGAAGGGTCACTAACTGAACGGTTGTAAGTTGAGGACTATCTGTATGTCAACGCTGCTAACATGGGGTGTTCTTGCTTTGACAACGTGTGGAGATGCAGCCTTTTTCTTCCTTATGCTTTACTCTTAGAATTAGATGATACTGGAGGGAGGAGGAAGAATGTGATGGGAGTTAGTTAGACATAACAATATTGTAATAGTGTGTGAATTCAGTGCTTTTGAAATAAGAGACGATAAGAAATGGCGGGTTGAAGAACTGGAGGGAAAGCCCGCATTTCAAACTAATTGGGGAATGTGATTTATGACTGTTAATTGGAGGAGGGAATTGTGCTTGGATACTATGTGCCCAGGGGAGGGGAATTCAGATTTTGGCTTCGCCTATGTACCTGCCGATGCTATGCTGCTCCAATAAAGATTCTTTAAGGTAAACAATACCTCGAAGTTCTTTGAAGAGTTTCATCTGTCGGAACCATGACACTATACTTTTATAAGTAACTCAAGGCGGTGAATGGAAGGGAGGGAATATTAGGAATAATAATAATAATAATAATAATAATAATAATAATAATAATAACAACAACAACAACAACAACAACAACAACATAACACCCCAGACTTAACAATTGTCGATAAGAAAGACAAAAAAGTCTGGATAGTGGACGTGGCAGTGCCTGGAGATAGCAGAATAGAAGAGAAAGAACTGGAGAAGATAACAAAATACAAAGACCTACAAATAGAAATAGAAAGACTGTGGCAAAAGCAAGCAAGGGTAGTACCAATAGTCATAGGCTCCTTGGGTGCAATCCCAAAACAACTGGGGCACCACTTGAACACCCTTGGCATTGACAAATTCGCTATTAGTCAATTGCAAAAGGCGGACTTACTAGGAACTGCTTCCATCCTGCGACGATACCTGTAATACCATCAAACATCCACATCTGCCTATCCCAGGTCCTGGGTAAGGACTCAATAGGTAGACAAAATGCCAAATCCAGTCTGAACATCTGGCTGACTGTGCGATGACCCATAATAATAATAATAATAAAGTTGGAAGGGGCCTTGGAGGTCATCAAGTCCAACCCCCTGCTCAGGCAGGTAACCCTACACCATTTTGGACAGAAGAGACTGGACAGCCATTTGTCCGAAATGGTATAGGGCAGTGATGGCAAACCTTTTAGAGACCGAGTGCCCAAACTGTAACCCAAAACCCACTTATGTATTGTCGGGTGCCGGGTGGGCGTGGCCCATTGGCTGGGTGTGGCCCATTGGGTGGGCGCGGCTGCGGTGGTAACAGCAGACTGGGTGGGATTAAAAAGTTCAATCAGTCAATTCCAACTTGGTGAGATTTTTTTTCCCCGCGAGAAGTTGAAATTGACTGATTGAACCTTTTTTTTTTTTTTTTTTTTTGCACACGGCGAAAAGGTTTTATAAAACCCAGCTGAAGGCCTAGGACTGCGGCAACGGCGCGCGTGCCCATAGAGAGGACTCTGAGTGCCACCTCTGGCACACGTGCCATAGGTTCGCCACCAGGGGTATAGGATTACCTGCCTGAGTAGGGGGTTGGACTTGATGACCTCCAAGGTCCCTTCCAACTTTATTATTAATATTTCTAATATTCCTTCCTCTTTTCCCCACAAGCACAACCCTGTGAGGTAGGTTGGGCTGAGAGAGAAAGGGACTGGCTTAGAATCAATGAGATGCAAACAAACAAACAAACAAAAAACCCCAGGCATATTTTATTCCAGGATGCACGTTCTCTCATATCCATAGATTTGCAAGCAATTTCTTCTCCCCATGGGATGTAATCTTGTGCTCCTTTTCTGATTGGAAAACTTGTTGGGAAAAAAAGATGGGATATTGATAAATGGTTGCATTGCAGAGTACTTTGCAAGTCATTTGAGGAAAATACACAGGAGACAAAATTCGCTTTATTTTCTTCCTTACCTGGAGGGATATGCTGCCCTCTAGTGGGTGAAATTCTACCTCTGGAAAATGATAGTTTGTGGTTTTTATTTTTTTTTATATAATATTTTATTGATTTTCTCATTTTACAGTTGAATATTTAAAAAAGCAAGGTGATGACTGGGTTGATTAATAGTTCAATAGCGTGCTTAAGTCTTTAGTATAAATATCATGTTACAACATCAAATATTTCGTCTCTTTTTTCCATTAATAGCTGCTATCTCATATTGGGCTAGGACAGAGGTAGGCAACCTTGGTTCTTTTATGACTCGTGGACTTCAACTCCCAGAATTCTGAGCCAGCCACGCTGGCTGAAAAATTCTGGGAGTTGAAGTCCGCGAATCATGAAGGGGCCAAAGTTTCCCCCATGCTGGCTCAGGAATTCTGGGAGTTGAAGTCCGCGAGTCATGAAGGGGCCATAGTTCCCACAAGCTGGCTGAGGAATTCTGGGAATTGAAGTCCACGAGTCATAAAAGAGCCAAGATTGCCTACCCCTGGGCTAGTATAAATCTTATCATTATCAACTAAATAAAAACATCTTTGTTACAGTTGTCAATAATTTGTTTGTGGTTCTAAATACACCGATGTACAAATAGCCCTCAACTTATGACCCACAATTTACGAAAGAAAGACAATTGCTAAGTGAGCTTTGCTCTATTCTATGACCTTCCTTGCCGCACCGGTTAAGTGAACCACTCCAGTTGTTAAGTCAGTAACACAGTTGTGAAGGGAATCTGGCTTCCCCACTGATTTTGTTTGTCAGAAGGTCGCAAAAGGGGATCACGTGACCCCGGCATGCTGCGACCGTCATAAATATGAGTCAGTTGCCCAGCGTCCGAATTTCAATCACGTGACCGTGGGGATGCTGCGACGGTCGTAAGTGTGAAAAACGGTCATAAGTGCCGTCGTAACTTTGAACGGTCACTAACCGAACGCCTGTGGGGGGGTAGAAGGAGGGGGAGGGAAGAAATGTTGGATATATTCACTGCCTTGAGTTCTTTGTAAAAAGAACCAAGGCTGGATACAAATTAAAAAAATAAATTATTAATTCATAGCCACGGGGCGCTGCAGCCAATCATAAAATGAGGACTGGGCGCCAAGCGCCCCAAAGGCAATCACGTGATCGTTGGGTGCTTGTGTTGGGGTGTCTAGGTGTGTGTTTGTGTGTGCGTAGCAGCTGTGAGTTCAAGAATGGATCGTAAAATTGGGGGACTGTTGTCACCTAGAATGTTCGTGAAGCGACCAGTCGTAAGTCGAGGACTGTCTGCATCTAGCTTCAGGCCCCCTTCCTCTACATAAGGGGTCGTCCACCTTGGCAACTTTAAGACTCGTGGACTTCAACTCCCAGAATTCCTCAGCCAGCAGGGGGGAACTATGGCCCCTTCATGACTCAGGGACTTCAACTCCCAGAATTCCTGAGCCAGGAAAGCTGGCTGAGGAATTCTGGGCGTTGTAGTCCACAAGTCTTAAAGTTGCCAAGATTGGAGACCTCTGCTCTACGTTCTCACAGCCTCCCCGTTTGGTCCTGGGGAATCTTATTCGAGCAGAGGAAGAAACTCCCTGGCGTCTTATTAGTTGACATCTTCCTCTTCCTCTCTGGATTCCCAGATCCCTTCTGGCTTGTTTGCTCAATGTGGATTTTCCATCGTGGCCTTTTGAGCTGAAGGGGAGGAAGAGCGCTCGGTGGTGCTCGTTGCCCTGAAGGGAGAAGCTTCCAGAGCCTTTATGAATGTGGATGTTTTGGAAATGGATTGTTGGAACAGGTAGACCTCGACTTACGACAGTTCGTGTAGTGACCAGTCAAGGTTACAAGGGCACTGAGGAGGGAGTTGGAGTTGAAGGCCTCCAAGGTCCCTTCCAAGTCTGTTGTTCTATTCTATTCTGTTTTCTATTCTATTCTATTCTCAATAAAGATTCTATTCTATTCTATGTTTTATTCTATTCTATTCTATTTTCTATTCTATTCTATTCTCAGTAATGATTCTATTCTATTCTATTTTCTATTCTGTTCTATTCTCTATTCTGTTCTATTCTATTCTATTCTATTTTCTATTTTCTATTCTATTCTCAATAAAGATTCTATTCTATTCTATGTTTTATTCTATTCTATTCTATTTTCTATTCTATTCTGTTCTCTATTCTGTTCTATTTTCTGTTCTATTCTATTCTCTATTCCCATCACCATCCTTATCTATTCTATTCTATTCTCAATAAAGATTCTATTCTATTTTCTATTCTATTTTCTATTCTATTCTATTTTCCATTCTATTCTATTCTCAATAAAGATTCTATTCTATTCTTTTTTCTATTCTATTCTATTTTATTCTGTTTTCTATTCTATTCTATTCTATTCTATTCGTTCCTGTTTTTCTATTCTATTCTATTCTATTCTATTCTATTCTATTCTATTCTATTCTATTCTATTCTATTCTATTCTATTCTTTCCTGTTTTTCTATTCTATTCTATTCTATTCTATTCTCTATCCTCTTCTCTTCTCTTCTTTCCTGTTTTTCTATTCTATTCTATTCTATTCTATTCTATTCTATTCTATTCTATTCTATTCTATTCTATTCTTCATTCTAATGACCATTTTTCACACTTATGATCCTCGCAGCATCCCACAGTCACCTGATCCAAATTCGGACCCTTGGCAATTGACTTTACGACAGGGTGTGTCCGTGTCACGGGGTCACGGGATCCCCTTTGGTGACCTTCTCACAGGCAGAATCAATGGGGGAGCCAGATTTATTTAACAACCGTGATTCACTTACCAACTGTGGGGAGAACAGTTGTAAAATGAGGCAAAGCTCCCTGAACAACTGTCTCACTTAGCAACAGAAATTCTACGCTCAATTGTGGTCGTACATTGAGGACTTCTGTATTTCGAGAAACTGGTATCATTGGCTGAAATGGAGAGAGAGGTGGTCGACTTATTATTAACGCCAGACTTAACGGAAATCAGAGGCCATCTTTGTTGTAAATTTGTTGTAAATTTTTGGTCCCTTTTAATTGGTTTCCCCCTTTTTCCCTTTTATGTTAGTTTGGATTTTAATGTTGGCCTTTGACATTTAATCAAGATAATCAAGAGGGAAAAAAGAGATGGGATTTTTTACACCAATTCTTATCTGAAGTCTCTGTACAGCCCTGAATAACATCAGCTGAACAAGCACTAAAAAAGTCTTAACTATGTCTTAAAAGTTGCTGAGATTGAGAAATACTGCTTTAATGCACAGGTAGTCCTTGATTTATGACCACAGTCGATTCCAGAATTTCTGTTGCTGAGCACTTCTGTGGTTAGGTGAGTTTTGCCCCATTTTATGACCTTGCTTGCCACAGTTCTTAAGTGAATCACTACGATTGCTAAATTAGTAACACACTTACTCACCTACTCACCCCACTGACTTTGTCTGAAGGTTGCAAATGTGAACGCACAACCTGGCACATGGTGGGGGGACTGGCTGCAAGTCGCTTTTTTCAGTACTGTTGTAATTTCAAACGGTCACTAAACGAACGGTTGCAAATTGAGGAATACCCTGTGGTCAAAACGGTCATAAATAATCAAGTTCCAGAGCTTGCGCGTTTCCTAAATATATCAGGGAAGGTTGACTAGATGCCACCAACTTGCCCACGGACTAGCTTGTCCGGCCACATCCATTGTGTGCAATGCAGCTTAGAAAGAGTTGTTGTGCTGCCGCAGCTGTGTTGTCATCCTCCGTTGCCAGAGGATCTCCAGAGAACCTCTTAATGAATGAAATTCAGAAGGTGGCACACCGAGGGATTTTCATCTTTCCATGATCATATTCGCCAAGGGCTGTATCACGTGCCCTCCATTCATGAGATGATAATAATAATAAAGTTGGAAGGGACCTCGGAGGTCTTCTAGTCCAACCCCCTGCTCAGGCAGGAAACCCTATACCGTTTCAGACAAATGGCTGTCCAGTCTCTTCTTAAAAATTTCTTAAGTGTGGTTGTGTGTTTGGGTATGTTAGCAACATCCTTCAGTATCTGCCACCACTTCTGTGGTGTTGGAGCATTCACCGCTTCTGGAGGCAGGTTGTTCCACTGATTAATTGTTCTCCCTGTCAAGAAATTCCTCCTTAGTTCCAGGTTGCTTCTCTCCTTGGTTAGTTTCCACCCGTTGCTTCTTGTCCTGCCTTCAGGTGCTTTGGAGAATAGCTTGACTCCCTCTTCTTTGAGGCAGCCCCTGAGATACTGGAAGTCTGCTATCATGTCCCCCCTCGTCTTTCTCTTCATTAAACTAGACATACCCAATTCCAGCAATCGTTCCTTGTATGTTTTAGCCTCCAGTCCCCTAATCATCTTTGTTGCTCTTCTCTGTACTCTTTCTAGAGTCTCAACATCTTTTTTTACATAGTGGTGACCTATGAATCAGTTGCCTAGCATCTGAATGTAAATCACAAGACCCTGGAGATGCTGCAACATTCCAGCTGATTGGTGCTTCTTCTGGGCTCAGCGGAAGCGCCAGGATCAGTGCTGCTTTCCAGCTGATCGGCGCTTCTTCGGGGCTGTCAGGGCTCAGCAGAAGCGCCAGGATCAGCGCCAGGCTCCAGCTGGAGCTCGGCGCTGATCCTGGCGCTTCTGCTGAGCCCAGAAGAAGCACCAATCAGCTGGAATGTTGCAGCATCTCCAGGGTCTTGTGATTTACATTCAAATGCTTGGCCACTGATTCATAGGTCACAGTGAAGTGACCAAAACCTGCTGCAACCACCCAGCAGATGGGGAGGGGGGATAAAAACCAAACACCCCCCACCCCACCCCCACTGCCAATCCTCACCAGAAATGCTCACAATAATAAAAACTTCGGACAGGAGGAAGAGCGCCGCCAGGTGGGCAGGCAGGTGTCTTGCTTGGCTGTGGCTTGGGGGGGCACTTTTTTCAGTGCCATTGTAACTTCGAACAGTCATTAAGCGAACTGTTGTAAGTCGAGGACTACCTGTATTTTATCACTTTTTTCCTTTTTTGGGAGGGGGTCATCATGTTTTTGACCCCTTGCTAGGCGACTGGTGGTACTCGGATATTTCCACATCCTAAAAGCGGTACAGTGGGTGAAAAGGTTGAAAAGCCCTGGACTAGAAGACCTCCAAGGTCCCTTTTCAGCTCTGTTATTCTGTTAAACCTGTCCCTACTTGGGAACGGTTGTTAAGCCAGGTTGTTAGGGCTGCCGATATCAAGAGACTTAGCCCAGGGGACGACCGTGCCATTGATGAAGGATTTGTCCCTCCCTGGAAAATGAGACACCCAGGGGAAAATCCCTCAGGCTCCTTGCTTCCCCGGGCCAGGTTGCTTAGCATCACTGGGGTACCAGCAGGTGAGCGAAGACGCAGAAGTAGATTTCCTTCTGCCTGCCAGACCTCTCAGTCGCTCGCCAAACCGTGCAGAATCTCCCCGGAAGAAATGACTTCCGAGGCAGCTGAACTGGAATTGCACTTGGTCCAGGATGCCCAGCTGACCGAGATCATGAGGATCCGCGTGAAGACCCTCCAGCAAAAGAACGAGAAACCTCAAGACGGCGAGAAGCTGCTGCGGGACCACGAGTTCGTCTTCCGACTGGACTTCTCGCGTCAGCACGGTCTCCGTTTCCTGCGTTGGAAGGTGGCCCTGGACCGGCCGGGCAAGGCCACCGTCGTCGGGACGTCTCAACACTGGACACCGGACTTGACCAACCTCATGCGAAGACAGCTCTTGGAGCCGGTGGGGGTGTTTTGGAAGACGCCGGAGGCGCCCGATGTGATCGAGTGCAACGAAGCCGACGCGCTGGAGTTTGGAGAAAGGTTGGTGGAGCTGGCCAAAATCCGGAAGGCGATGTATTTCCTAATAGCCTTCAGCGACGGTCTTGAGCCGGCTCACCTGAAGTGCTCCGTGATGTTCAGAATCTGAATCCTGTCCCAGCTCTTCTCGGCAGTTTTTTCTTCCTTTGAAATATTCTTCTTTTCTTCCTTCTGTTTTGGGCTCTGCAGCTCCGGCAGTGACTTAGTTTTGAACCAGATGGGGGGTGCCCTTTTGAAATGCAGCATTAGTAATAGTAGTAAAGTGGGAAGGGACCTTGGAGGTCATCTAGTCCAACCCCCTGCTCAGGCAGGAAACCCTACACCATTTCGGACAAATGGCTGTCCAGTCTCTTCTTAAAAACCTCCAGTGTTGGAGCATTCACTGCTTCTGGAGGCAGGCTGTTCCACTGGTTAATTGTTCTCACTGTCAGGAAGTTTCTCCTTAGTTCTACGTTGCTTCTCTCCTTGATTAGTTTCCACCCGTTGCTTCTTGTCCTGCCTTCAGGTGCTCTGGAAAATAGCTTGATTCCCTCTTGTTTATGGCAGCCCCTGAGATATTGGAATACTGCTATCCTGTCCCCCCCTTGTTCTTCTCTTCGTTAAACTAGACATACCCAATTCTAGCAACCGTTCCTTATATGTTTTAGCCTCCAGTCCCCTAATCATTAAGTTCCTTGTCTTTGAGCCTGACCTGATGCCGAAGTCAGCTCTGAGGAGGAAACACCACCTCCCTCACTAGGTTGAGGAATCTGCTGTTTTGGAACTTGGAAAAGGCTTTTTCTTCCAGACGTTTTTATTTTAAAAAAATTCAATTTATAGGCTCATCTATCTCGTCCTCGCCTCTCCCAACAGAAAGCAAGCTGGCTTGCGCAGAAGGGGTCTTGCATCCCTCTTTGAAAATTTGGAGTGTTTCCTTGCACTCAAGGCCTCCAGAAAAAGGGAATCGCCCGGTGGATTGTCTCCGAAGCCTACCTAGCAGGGCTGGATGTGAAGAAGACAGGCACATCTTGATTGATATTCCTTTGATCCGATTCATTGCAATAATTTGCTCATTGCCTAAATCCAGGCTCCTGGAAATTTTTAAACTTTTTTTCTTTCTTTCAAACTAAGCCCTAATCTTTCATGGATGCCGAGAAAAACATTGATTTTTCTGAACCAAAAGTTTCCCTAACTTATTTTGTTTTCTCCAGCGCGGCCAACCCACCATCAATTAGAGCACGTCAAGCATGGAAGTATTACACAAAGGGCCCTCTTTTTTTCCCCTTCTTCATAATTTTGCAAAAATTAGCACCATTTCCTCAACTGGGGAACTGAAGACCAGAGATAACAGCTTGATTTTCTGGTTAGATCCCTAGCTAGATTTGGATCTGAACTTCAGGATCTCGGGATCACTTCCATCCCCCTAGCTTGCTTTTCCAGGAAAATACCAAGATTTGCCATCTCCCAAAAGGAGTGCCTTGTTACGCAGGGAATTAAATTCCTTTAAATGAAAAGCAGTGGATTTTTTTTTCTTCTTTGTGCAAATCTGGGGTTTGAAAGAAGCTTTTGAAACTTTTTGCGCTTGATTGACGGAGTAGAATGAAAAGCTTGGCACAACACATTTGCTGGATTGGAGAAATGTTTTTATAATAATAATAATGATAAAGTTGGAAGGGACCTTGGAGGTCATCTAGTCCAACCCCCTGCTCAGGCAGGAAACCCTGTGCCATTTTGGACAAATGGCTGTCCAGTTTCTTCTTAAAATCTTCCAGTGTTGGAGTATTCACCACTTCTGGAGGCAAGTGATTCCACTGGTTAATTGTTCTAACTTTCAGGAAGTTTCTCCTTAGTTCCAGGTTGCTTCTCTCCTTGATCAGTTTCCCTCCGTTGCTTCTTGTCCTGCCCTCAGGGGCTTTGGAAAATAGCTTGACTCCCTCTTCTTTGGGGCAGCCCCTGAGATACTGGAACCCAATATTGGAACCCTGGAGGCATCCAAAATTGGCTGGTTTGCTTGAAGCCACTTTGCATACAGAATAGAGAATAACAGAGCTGGTAGGGACCTTGCAGGTTTTCTAGTTCTAGTAGTCACGTGAAGTATTAGTACCGCTTTATAAAGCCTTAGGTAAGACCACATCTGGAATACTGGATCCAGTTTTGGTCACCCCATTGCAGAAAAGATGTTGAGACTTTGGGAAAAGCTCAGAGAAGAACAACTGGGATGATTAAGGGCTTGGAGACTAAAACATATGAAGAATGGTTGCAGGAATTGGGTATGTCTAGTTTCATGAAAAGAAGGACTAGCAATATTCCAGTATTTGAGGGGCAGCCCCAAAGAAGAGGGAGTCAAGCTATTCTCCAAAGCACCAGAGGGAAGGACGAGAAATAATGGTTGGAAACTGACCAAAGAGAGAAGCAACCTGGAATTAAAGAGAAACTTCCTGATAGTGAAGACAATTAACCAGTGGAACAGCTTGCCACCAGAAATAGTGGGTGTTTCATCACTGGAGGTTTTAAAGAAGAGATTGGACACTCATTTGTCCGCAATGGCATAGGGTCTCCTGCTTGAGCAGGGGGCTGGACTAGAAGACCTCCAGAATCCCTTCCAGCTCTATTCTGATTGATTGATTGATTTGATTGATTGATTGATAGTTCAACTCCCTAGGACAGTGGTTCTCAACCTGTGGGTCGGGACCCCATTTGGGGTCGAACGACCATTTCACGGGGGTCGCCAAACAACGCAGTCCGCCATTTTTTTCCCCTTTTCCTTAGCTGTGCTACTCCCTTTTATTCTATTGGCTTTTGAAAGCCAATAGAATAGACTCTCTTGAATAGAGTCTAATTCTATTGGCTTTCAAAAGCCAATAGGAATTGTCAAGGCTGTCTCTGCCCTGCTGAGCCCGCCAAAAGTCCCATTCTGCAAACGGTGCTGCACCAGTTGAGTAGTCCTCGACTTACGACCGGTTGAGTAGTCCTCGACTTACGACCAGTTGGGGGTCGCGGCATTAAAAAGGTTGAGAACCACTGCCCTAGGAGATAATGTTCTTTTTGTTTTTTTTCCTCTCTGAGCTTGTCCAAGTGCTCAGGACTTTTGATGACTCTTCCTTCTCACCCAAGCTTTGGGGAGCCCTTCCAGATGGAGGATCATGAAGTGGAACTGAATGCTGGTATCCATTGGAGTTATCCAAGGACTTTGTTTGTTGGAGGGCCTTTCTCCTTAGGAGCAAGTTCCAAAGTCCTAGCACATGATGTTAGCTCATTGGGTCATGAAGCATCTGCAAGAAAGCCATAGTCGTCCTCCTCCCCACAAAGCCCCTCCCTTCTCGCACTGATGATGTTCCCTAGTTGGGTCATGAAACGTCTGCAAGAAAACCACCAAGTTCAGAGAGCACCGAGGACTCCATAATCATCCTCCTCCTCCTCCTCCTCCTCCTCCTCCTCCTCCTCCTCCTCCTCTTCTTCTTCCACAAACCACACTCCCTTATAGCACTGATGATGTTCCCTAGTTGGGTCATGAAACGTCTGCAAGAAAACCACCCAGCTCAGAGAGCACCAAGGACCCCACAGTCATTCTCCTCCTCATCCTCCTCTTCTCAACAAATCTTCCTCCCTCCCTCCCTTCTTTCCTCTTTCCTCCCTTGCTCTTTCCTTCCTTCCCTTCCTTCCTCTTCCCTTCCTCTCTCCCTCTCTGCCACCTCCTTCCCTCCCTTCCTCTTTCCTTCCCTTCCTCTCTGCCATCTCCTTCCTTCCTTCCTTCCTTCCTTCCTTCCTTCCTTCCTTCCTTCCTTCCTTCCTTCCTACCTACCTACCTACCTACCTACCTACCTACCCTCGCTCTCCTTTCCTTCCTCCCTCCCTCTCTCCCTCCCTCCCCACCTCCTTCCTTCCCTTCCTCGTTTTGCCAAACCTGACCTGTTAAATGAAAGCAATCTACTTGTATATTAAGATGCGTGTTGCTAGACCTGAGGGGCTTCTATAACATGCAGTTCCAAAAATCCAACTTTTTCAAAATATGAAGCAATGTCAGGAGAAAAGTCAAGCTCGGAAGGGTTGGAGTGGTGGGGTTTTTTGTCTTTTGAAGTGTGCAAGCTGCTCTGGCTTTTTTAGAATATGTTTAGGAATACAGTATTAATTGCTGCTTGTAGTGTTTCTCACCCTTTGCAACTTGACAAGGTGTGGGGCCAGCGTGGGGAATTCTGGAAGTTGGAAGTCCACACGTCTTAAAATGACCGATGTTGAGAAACACCAGTTTAGCTCTTTCTGAGTTAGCATTATTTCCCCCTCACGTCATGTCAGGGGTCTTCAAACTTGGCCCTTTTATGACTTGTGGACTTCGACTCCCAGAATTCCTTAGCCAGGCACGCTGGCTGAGGAATTCTGGGAGTTGAAGACCACACCTCTTAAAATGGCCGAGGTTGAGAAACACCAGTTTAGCTCTTTCTGAGTTAGCATTATTTCCCCCTCACATCATGTTAGGGGTCTTCAAACTTGGCTCTCTTATGACTTGTGGACTTCAACTCCCAGAATTAGCATTATTTCCCCCTCACGTCATGTCAGGGATCTTCCAACTTGGCCCCTTCATGACTTGTGGACTTCAACTCCCAGAATTCCTCAGCCAGTGTGCCTGGCTGAGGAATTCTGGGAGTTGAAGTCCACGCTTCTTAAAATGGCCGAGGTTGAGAAACACGGGTCTAGATGCTTTAAAGGAGCAATAATATCAAACTTGTTTGCACTTTATAAACTTGTAGAACCGGACAGAGCCACATAAACTGGTCCAGCTCCTTGACCAAATCAGATAAAACAAAGCTCAGAAAAAGGCTAAAAACAAAACAAAACAAAAAAACCACGGACACATTTTTGAAAGGTAATCCACAGATCGCTTTGCAGATAATATAATTTAGCATAATCATTAGATTATTACTCAAATAAAAACAGAAAATAACCTCCGGAGAACGAATATATATTAACCAGCTGCATTCTCTCTCACATATAGAAAAAAATGTTCAAATTAGCCATAACAATTATCTGTTCTTGTACAATATTATGGAATCGATACCAAAGGGAAACCTTGTGTCATATTTTGATGGGTAAGGGGAAAAAAAAGGCTTTTTGATCATTGATCAGTGACAGGCAGTCCTCGACTTACAACCACAATTGAGCCCAAAATTTCCGTGGCTAAACAAAACAGTTAGGTGCGATTTGCCCCATTTTACGACCTTTCTGGCCACAGTTGTTAAGTGGATCACCGCAGTTTTTAAGGGAATGTGTCTTCCCCATGGATTTTGCTTGTCTGTAGGGCACAACAGGGGATCACAAGTCCCCGGGACACTGCGACCGTCATAAATAGGAGCCCGTTGCCAAGCGTCTGAATTTTAGTCACGTGACCACGGGGAGGCTCCAACGGTCATAAGTGTGAAAAACGGTCGTAAGTCCCTTTTTTCAGGGCCGTTGTAATTTTGAATTATCACTAAATGAACCGTTGTAAGTCGAGGACTGCCTTTATAGGTTTCCTGAGTCCTCACCTTAACGTCTTAACTTAGATTTCCTTGATTGCAATCGTAAACGCTCTTCCTTCTTTAACTTTCTTTCTTTGTCCTGGAAAATAAAAATATGGATTCTTGTACTCTTCAAGTTTTTCACTGTACAAAAAGCACTCTGTGAAATAAAAACAGGAAAAAAAAGACAAATATTTCTGAGTGGTGTTTCATTGCCGCGTTCACACGACGTGTCTTGCCCCAAAGATACAGGTCCTACTCGATTCGTGATCATAATTGGGACCAGAATCTCGGTCACTAAGCAAGGTGGCTGTTAAGCAAGCTGCAGCCCAGTTTACAACGTTTTTGTTTGCCGCGGTCGTTAAACGAAACGCTACAGCCGTGAAGTGAACCCTGAGGTAGTTAAGTGAATCCAGCTTGGACTTTGCTTGTGGGAAGGTCGCAAATGGTGATCACGTGACCCCAGGATGGTGCAACGGTCGTAAATACGGGCCAAGAGTCCAGATTTAGACCACGGGGATACTACAACCGTCAAAAGTGTGAAGATCAGTTGTAAGTCACTTTTTTCAAGGGAATTGTAACTTTGAACGGTCGCTAAACGAATGGTTGTAAGACGAGGACTGCCTGTAAACCAAATTAGAGCTTCAGATGATGGCTTAATTCACACTTTGTTGAGCCCCCGGAATACCCAATGTGGTTGTAGTCTGGTTAGTTTAATAATAATTATCATCATTATCTGTGTGATGATTAATAATAATAATAATAATAAACCCTAATAAGACCTGGAGGAACGTTGTCCATGGGGTCACGATGGGTCGGACACGACTTCGCAATTAACAACAACAACAAATAATAATGATAATAATAATACAAAAGTTGGAAGGGACCTTGGAGGTCATCTAGTCCAACCCCCCTGCTCAGGTTTGTTGAACCCTTTCAGACAATAGACAGGCAGTCCTTGACTTACCACCACAATTGACTCCAAAATTTCTTGTTGTTAAGTGAGACATTTGTTGAGTGACATTTTGCCCTGTTTTACAACCTTTCTTGCCACAGTTGCTAAGTGAATCACGACAGTTGATAAGCGCAGTCGTTAAGCAAATCTGGCTTTCCCCGTTGACTTGGCTTGTTGGAAGCCCAGCTGGGAAGGTTACAAATGGTGGATCACGTGACCCCCCACGGCACACTGCAACTGTCATAAATACATGCCAGTTGCCAAACCTCTGAAATTTTGATCACGTGACCGTGGGGAAGCTGCAACGGTCATAAGTGTGAAAAAACGATCATAAGTCCCTTTTTTCAGCGCTGCTGTAACTTTGAACGGTCACTAAACAAATGGTTGTAAGTTGAGATTTCTTGTAATTGAATCCGAAACAAATGCAAGGCACTGGTTGTGATTGCACAAGACACACACACACACACCCCTAATCACAGTTAGCACCGTCTAAACCAGTGGTTCTCAACCTGTGGGTCGGGACCCCATTTGGGGTCGAACGACCATTTCATGGGGGTCGCCAAACAAGGTTGTCCACCATTTTTTCCCCCTTTTCTTTGGCCACGCCCCTGGCACCTGGTGATGTATAAGTGGTTGGGGGTCACCACAACATGGGGAACTGTATTATGGGGTCGTGGCATTAGAAAGGTTGAGAACCACTGGTCTAAACATAACATGTGTGAATGCAAGGACTGTATCACAAATTGACCTGACAAAGCAAGTTTATCTGTGGATGCGATATATTAAATTAGGGATGCATATCTGGATGCCATATATTAAATTTAATTAACATATTAAGGCATATTAAACTATGCCTAATCTTATCAAGTAGTCTTGGTGAAGGTCTATCATTGACCTGAGAAAGCATGTTTATCTGTGGATGCAACATATTAAATTAGGGATGCATATATATGGATGGCGTATATTAAATTAAATTAACATATTAAAAATATATTAAACTATACCTAACCTTATCAAGTTACTAGTCTTGGTGAAGGTCTACCATGGATGCTAAAATTCTGCCGTAAATCACAGCTCGAAACGCCCAGATTTCTTTAAAAAATATCTTCTTTTTATTTATTTTTCCTCACCTGGCACCGAAGGAAAAGAGAAGATAAAATTAGAGCATTGATTTCTAAAGGGACATCAGTCCTTCCAAGAGGGTGATTTTTTTTCTACCTCAAATCATATTGGATTTTTTTTTTTTAATTTGGAAGAAAAATTATTTTAAAATTTACTCCCGGTTTGCCCCTACTTATTGTGACAGCTCTTAACGTGTAAAGAGATCAGCGTAAATATTAACATTGGTATTTTTTATGCTCTCTTTGTTCCACTAAGTGCTTTCATTCTTTATTTCTTTAAGTGGTGTTTATAGCATGTCAGGAGCTATTGTCAGAAGCAACCTAGAACTCAGGAGAAACTTCCTGACAGTGAGAACAATTAACCAGTGGAACAACCTGCCTCCAGAAGCAGTAAATGCTCCAACACTGGAGGTTTTTAAGAAGAAACTGGACAGCCATTTATCCGAGATGGTATAGGGCAGTGGTTCTCAACCTTTTTAATGCCGCGACCCCCAACTGGTTGTAAATCGAGGACTACTCAACCGGTCGTAAGTCGAGGACTACTCAACTGGTGCAGCACCGTTTGCAGAATGGGACTTTTGGCAGGCTCAGCAGGGCAGAGACAGCCTGGACAATTCCTATTGGCTTTTGAAAGCCAATAGAATTAGACTCTATTCAAGAGAGTCTATTCTATTGGCTTTCAAAAGCCAATAGAATAAAAGGGAGTAGCACAGCTAAGGAAAAGGGGGAAAAAAATGGCGGACTGCGTTGTTTGGCCACCCCCGTGAAATGGTCGTTTGACCCCAAATGGGGTCCTGACCCACAGGTTGAGAACCACTGGTATAGGGTTTCCCGCCTGAGCAGGGGGTTGGACTAGATGACCTCCAAGGTCCCTTCCAACTTTATCGTTGTTGTTGTTGTTATTATTATTATTATTATTATTATTGAGAGATTTTGGTAGAGTTTGTCCCATTTTTTTCCAGCCATGAAAAAGGATTTACACTTATGTGTGTTTTTACCTTCATTCAACTTGAAAAGAAAATATTGAGTGAGTTTGTGTTATACATAGTCTGGATTCTTAGAGAGAGTGTAACTGGATTCACACAGTGTATTAATTAATTACAGGTAGTCCTCAACGTACGACCACAATTGAGCCCAAAATGTCTGCCGCTAAGCGAGGCAGTCGTTAAATGAGTCTTGCCCCATTTAACGACCTTTCTTGCTACAACTGTTAAATGAATCACTGCAGTTGTTAAGCTAGTCACACGGTTGTTAAGTGAATCTGGCTTCCCCCATTGAGTTTGCTCGTCAGAAGGTTGCAAAAGCGGATCACGTGATCTCGGGACACCGCGACCGTCATAAGTACGAGTCAGTTTGCCAAGCTTCTGAATGTTGATCACGTGACCACATCCGTAAGTGTGCGAAAAACAAGGACAGGTGACTTTCCCCCCAGTAAAATCGGGACACGACTCGCTTAACGACCGCTTTGCCTAACAACGGACGTTGCGGTCGTAAGTCGAGGACTGCCCTGTATTCTTAAGAGCTCCTTCTCTTGTCTGTTCCCCTTCATTCCGCCAGGTAATTCCGGATTGGAAAGAGCAGGAATGGTCCTCGGAAAAACCGCAAAGCTACGCCGGGATTTTCCATTTCCAGTTCTGGCGTTTTGGCCGGTGGATCGACGTGGTGATTGACGACCGCCTGCCGACGCTCCATAACCAACTCATCTACTGCCACTCCAACTCCAAGAACGAATTCTGGTGCGCCTTGGTGGAAAAAGCCTATGCGAAGTAAGGCGATCCGGATTCTTCTTCCTTTGCCCTGGCAAAAGGCCTACCCCGGCATAGAATTTCCTGCTTGGGGGCTGGACTAGATGACCTCCAAGGTCCCTTCCAACTTTACTATTATTATTATTATTTCTTGCAGTCTTCCAATCGGGTGAAAAAGATTTAGGCAGCGGCTGCCGTGATTGATAAATCACACATCAGTGAGGACGGGGCGTTTGGCTTATTTAGTTCCCCAGATTCTGCAGCTTAATTTCTTAGAATAGAATAGAGCTGGAAGGGACCTTGGAGGTCTTCTAGTCCAGCCCCCTGCTCAAGCAGGAAATCCTATACCAGGGGTAGGCAACCTTGGCTCTTTTATGATTCATGGACTTCAACTCCCAGAATTCCTGTGCCAGCATGGGGGAACTATGGCCCCCCATGACTGGTGGACTTCAACTCCCAGAATTCCTGAGCCAGCATGGGGGAATTACAGCCCCTTCATGACTCGTGGACTTCAACTCCCAGAATTCCTGAGCCAGCATGGGGGAATTACAGCCCCTTCATGACTCGTGGACTTCAACTCCCAGAATTCCTGAGCCAGCATGGGGGAACTATGGCCCCTTCATGACTTGGGGACTTCAACTCCCAGAATTCCTTAGTCAGCATAGGGGAACTACGGCCCCTTCATGATTCATGCACTTCAACTCCCAGAATTCCTGAGCCAGCATGGGGGAACTACGGCCCCTTCATGACTCGTGGATTTCAACTCCCAGAATTCCTGAGCCAGCATGGGGGAACTATGACGCGTTCGTGACTCGTGGACTTCAACTCCCAGAATTCCTGAGCCAGCATGGGGGAACTATGGCCTGTTCATGACTTGGGGACTTCAATTCCCAGAATTCCTGAGCCTAAGTTCGTGCCAGTTGCCAAGCGCCTGAATTTGGACCCCATGACCACGGGCATGGCGCAATGGTCGTAAGAGTGAGGAACGGTCATAAGTCGCTTTTTTTCAGTGAGGTGTAACTTCGAACAGTCATTAAATGAAACGTTATCAGGTAAAGGACTTGCCTGCATTGGGTTGAATTTTCCAATGGGAAAAAAATCTCTTTTCTTATTCCACCTGTTAGACTCTCAGGATGCTACGAAGCCTTGGATGGAGGCAACACGGGCGATGCCTTGGTGGATTTTACTGGTGGGGTCTCGGAGCCCATTGACCTGGTCGAAGGAGGCTACAGCAGTGACGAGGACAAACGAAACCTCCTTTTCGAGAGGGTGCTGAAGGTCCATAACCGAGGAGGCCTCATCAGCTGCTCCATCAAAGTAAGCAGGTCTTGTCAGTACAAAGAGCGAAGAAGAACTTCATTGATCTTTCTGGATCGAGGGGGGAAATTTTGAGATGGGCTTTAATAATAATAATAACAACAACAACAGTAGTAGTAGTAGTAGTAATAGGCGCCTTGGGTGCAATCCCAAAACAACCGGAGCACCACTTGAACACCATTGGCATTGACAAATTCTCTAATAGTCAATTGCAAAAGGCGGCCTTACTAGGAACTGCTTCCATCCTGCGACGATACCTGTAATACCATCAAACATCCACATCTGCCTATCCCAGGTCCTGGGTAAGGACTCGATAGGTAGACAAAATACCAAATCCAGTCTGAACATCTGGCTGACTGTGCGGTGATCCATAATAATAATTAATAATTTATAATAATATTGCCAAATCCAGTCTGAACATCTGGCTGACTGTGCGATGATTCATAATAATAATAATACTAATAAAGTTGGAAGGGACCTTGGAGGTCATCTAGTCCAACCCCCTGCTCAGGCAGGAAACCCTATACCATTTCAGAAAAATGGCTGTCCAGTCTCTTCTTTAAAACTTCCAGTGTTGGAGCATTCACCGCTTCTGGAGGCAGGTGGTTCCACTGGTTAATTGTTCTAACTGTCAGGAAGTTTCTCCTTAATTCTAGATTGCTTCTCTCCCTTGATGAGTTTCCATCCATTGCTTCTCGTCCTGCCTTCAGGCACTTTGGAGAATAGCTTGACTCCCTCTTCTTTGGGGCACCTTCCTCTTACTCTACCTCAGGGGTGGGGAACTATGGCCCTTTTATGACTTGTGACTTCAACTCCCAGAATTCCTGAGCCAGCCATGTTTTCAAAGATACTGGGGAAAAAAGGGACGGATGACGGTTTTTCACACTTAGGACCATTGCAGCATTCCTAAGGACATATGATCAAAATTCGGGTGTTTGACGACCGTTATGTATTTTTGACGGCTGCACTGTCCTGGGGTCATGTGATCCCCGTTGGCGAACTTGCCTGCCATAATACATAAATACATCCCAGCTGCTAAGCATCTGAAGTTTGATCACGTGACCCGGCGATGGTGCCGTGGTCAAAAGTCTGAAAAACGTTCCTAAATCACCTTTTTCTGTGCTGTTGTAATTTTGAATGGCCATCAGACCATTGTAAGTCAAGGATTATCTGTAGGTTCTCATTTGTCCCAAAGTTTTTGCTTTGACAGTGGGACAAGCAATATCTAAACTTGAATTGTTAGTTGAGGCTTGCAACTTTTTATATCTAAGGCAGGGGTCTTCAAACTTGGCCCTTGTATGACTTGTGGGCTTCAACTCCCAGAATTCCTTGCGTGGCTGGCTGAGGAATTCTGGGAGTTGAAGTCCACAAGTCTTAAAGTTGCCAAGTTTGACGACCCTTGCCCCAAATCGGGGATCTTCAAACTTGGCCCTTGTATGACTTGTGGGCTTCAACTCCCAGAATTCCTTGCGTGGCTGCTGAGGAATTCTGGGAGTTGAAGTCCACAAGTCTTAAAGTTGCCAAGTTTGACGACCCTTGCCCCAAATCGGGGATCTTCAAACTTGGCCCTTGTATGACTTGTGGGCTTCAACTCCCAGAATTCCTTGCGTGGCTGCTGAGGAATTCTGGGAGTTAAAGTCCACAAGTCTTAAAGTTGCCATGTTTGACGACCCTTGCCCCAAATCGGGGGTCTTCAAACCTGGCCCTTGTATGACTTGTGGGCTTCAACTCCCAGAATTCCTTGCGTGGCTGGCTGAGGAATTCTGGGAGTTGAAGTCCACAAGTCATACAAGGGCCAAGTTTGAAGACCCCTGTTCTAAGACCCTCCTTATCTCCCCATATTTCACCATCTTGATCATCCTTGTTGGAGATTCCTGACATGGGTCTCCGGATCAATTTTTAACTAGTTTCCCACCCTGAAACATCAAATTCATGTGTGCTCTTTCCAAGGCCGTGTCGGCTGCCGATATGGAAGCTCGGCTGGACTGTGGCCTGGTGAAAGGACATGCCTATGCGGTCACCGATGTCAGGAAAGTCCGCCTTGGCCACGGCTTGCTGGCCTTCTTCAAGTCCGAGAAGCTGGACATGATCCGGTTGAGGAACCCTTGGGGGGAGCGAGAGTGGAACGGCCCATGGAGTGACACGTAAGTTTGGCTGGGGTATCATCCATCCACAGGTGCATCTGATGTTATGTTTTCTTCTGTCTGATGCAGGCACAAAGGCAGGTTGGGGGACCTTGTTCTTGCTTATGAAGAAGATTCATTTTAATTTTGTCTATTTATAACCTGCCTTTAATATTTTTATAAACAACTCAAGGTGGAATATGTATCTAATATTCCTTCCTCTGCCTAATTTCCCTACAACAGCAACACTGTGAGGTGGGTTGGGATGAGAGAGAGACTAGTCCAAAGTCAATTAGCTGGCTTTCGTGACTTGGGTGGGTCTAGAACTCACCGTCTCCTAGTGATAGGCCCAAAGTTGCCCAGCTGTCTTTCATGCTTAAGGCGGGACTAGAACTCACCGTCTCCTGGTGATTGGCCCAAAGTCACCCAGCTGGCTTTCATGCTTAAGGTGGGACTAGAACTCGCCATCTCCTGGTGATTGGTCCAAAGTCACCCAGTTGTTTTTCATGCCTAAGGCTGGACTAGAATTCACCGTCTCCTGGTGATTGGCCCAAAGCCACCCAGCTGGCTTTCTTGCTTAAGACGGAACTAGAACTCACTGTCTCCTGGTGATTGGCCCAAAGTCACCGAGCTGGCTTTCATGCCTAAGGCGGGACTAGAACTCACCATCTTCTGGTGATTGGTCTAAAGCAGTGGTTCTCAACCTTTTTAATGCCGCAACCCCCAACTGGTCGTAAGTCGAGGACTACTCAACCGGTCGTAAGTCGAGGACTACTCAACTGGAGCAGCACCGTTTGCAGAATGGGATTTTGGCGGGCTCAGCAGGGCAGAGACAGCCTGGACAATTCCTATTGGCTTTGGAAAGCCAATAGAATTAGACTCTATTCAAGAGAGTCTATCCTATTGGCTTTCAAAAGCCAATGGAATAAAAGGGAGTAGCACAGCTAAGGAAAAGGGGGGAAAAAAGGGCGGACTGCGTTGTTTGGCGACCCCCGTGAAATGGTCGTTCGACCCCAGATGGGGTCCCCACCCACAGGTTGAGAACCACTGGTCTAAAGTCACCCAGCTGGCTTTCATGCCTAAAGCGAGATTAGAACTCCCCGTCTCCTGGTGATTGGCCCAAAGTCATCTTTTTCCCATGGTGTTAAGTGAATCACATGATCATTAAACCAATCGGGCTTCCCCAATTGATTTCGCTTGTTAGAAGCCAGTTGGGAAGATTGCAAATCACAACCAGGTCGCCCACAATTGTACTGCAACCATTGTCAATGCGAGTCCCTTACAACTTTTCTTATACCAGTTGTTAAGAGAACCACTTCAGTTGTTAAGTGAATTGTGATCACGAATGGTGATCTTATGACCTTGGGACACTGCAGCTGTCGTAAATACACGCCAGTTGCCAAGTGCCTGAATTTTGATGCCTTGATCTTGGTCGGGGGACGGTCATCAGTGACTTTTTTCATCGCCGTTGTTAACTTTGAACAGTTGCCAAACAAATGGCTGTAAGTCGAGGACTAAATGCAAAGGCTGGTTCCCAGAACGTAGAATTACTCACCTGTCCGTGAAGGTCCTCTGTGTTCTCCCCATTGCAAATCTTATTTTGCTTTCTCCAGCTCGGAGGAATGGCAGAAAGTCAGCAGCGGTGAACGGGAGAAACTAGGAATGACCGTGGACGATGATGGCGAGTTTTGGTGAGCATGTTGTGCAAATAAAATGAAAGGGGGTGATTTGGTGAATCCAGTCTAGGTCAGTGATGGCGAATCTTTTAGAGACCGAGTGCCCAAACTGCAAAGCAAAACCCACTTATGCATCGTCGGGTGCCGGGTGGGTGTGGCCCATTGGGTGGGTGTAGTCATTGGGTGGGTGTGGCCCATTGGGTGGGCGTGGCTGCGGTGGTAACGGCAGACTGGGTGGAACTAAAAAGTTCAATCAATCAATTCCAACTTTGCGAGATATTTTTTTTTTCCCCGCGAGAAGTTGAAATTGACTGATTGATTGAATCTTTTTTTTTTTTGCACACGGCAGTGGAGGCCTAAAGCGAAAAGGTTTTATAAAACCCAGCTGAAGGCCTAGGACTGGGGCGACGGCGCGCATGCCCACAGAGAGGGCTCTGAGTGCCACCTCTGGCACCCGTGCCATAGGTTCGCCACCACTGGCCTAGGTGATATACTAGTAAGGTGACCAATCGTCCTCCTATATTGAGGACAGTCCTTCTTTGGCACTCGTTTAAATAATAATTAATAGGCATGTAAGCATAATTACAATATAACATGTTATTGTTACAAATGTTTTTTTTTATTATGCATTTATCATATTATAGTGTATTCTGCATGGTTGGCAATAAATAAAATGTTTTATTTATGGTATTTTTTTCTTTAATTTATCGTGTCCTCCTCTTCATTGTAAAAAAGTTGGTCACCTTAATACTAGCAAAGGTTCCCACCATGAAGAGTAAAACGTTTTCCCCATGAAATTCTGCTTCTGCTTGACTTCATGGAGACATCCAGGATGTCCATCCGGGAGGACACATCTAGGGGTGAGGGGTGTCATAGTGCCTGAAAGCAGGATAAGAAACAACGGATGGAAACTAATCGAGGAGAGAAGCAACCTGGAATTAAGGAGAAACTTCCTGACAGTCAGGACAATTAACCAGTGGAACTGCTTGCTACCAGAAGTTGTGAATGCTCCAATACCGCAGGTTGTTAAGAAGATATTGGACAACCATTTGTCTGAAATGGTATAAGGTTTCCTGAAGAGACCTTGGAGGTCATCTAGTCCAACCCGTTGCTCAGGCAGGAAACCCTATACCAGTGGTTCTCAACCTTTTTGATGCCGTGACCCCCAATCGGTCGTAAGTCGAGGACTACTCAACTGGTCGTAAGTCGAGGACTACTCAACTGGTGCAGCACCGTTTGCAGAATGGGACTTTCGGCGGGCTCAGCAGGGCAGAGACAGCCTGGACAATTTCTATTGGCTTTTGAAAGCCAATAGAATTAGACTCTATTCCAGAGAGTCTATTCTATTGGCTTTCAAAAGCCAATAGAAGAAAAGGGAGTAGCACAGCTAAGGAAAAGGGGGAAAAAAATGGCGGACTGCGTTGTTTGGCGACCCCCGTGAAATGGTCGTTCGACCCCAAATGGGGTCCCGACCCACAGGTTGAGAACCACTGTCTTAGTGGAAGCATAGGAAAAACGTGTGTTTTCCTTCTGGGCCCACCGAAGAAGACAACTGAAAACAGCATCCACTTTGCGTAGCCGAGGAAAGAGGGCCAGAAAGAGAATAGAATAAGAAAAAGTGAGATGTTCCAGAACTGAGTGTCAGGTTCTCCTGTCCTAGGATGGCCTTTGATGACTTCTGTAGATACTTCACCGACATCATCAAATGCCGCCTGATCAACACGTCCTACCTGAGCATCCATAAGACGTGGGAAGAAGCCGTCTTGAAGGGCGCCTGGACGCGGCACGAAGACCCTTTGAAGAACCGCTGTGGAGGCTGTATCAACAACCGGGATACTTTCCTGCAAAACCCCCAGGTAGGAAAGTCAAGAGCAGGGGTCCTCAAACATGGCCCATTTTATGAGTTGTGGACTTCAACTCCCAGAGTTCCTCAGCCAAGCGTGCCTGGCTGAGGAAATCTGGGAGTTGAAGTCCACAAGTCATGAAGGGGCCATAGTTCCCCCATACTGGCTGAGGAATTCTGGGAGTTGAAGTCCACGAGTCATGAAGGGGCCATAGTTCTCCCATGCTGGCTGAGGAATTCTGGGAGTTGAAGTCCATAAGTCATGAAGGGGCCATAGTTCCCTCATGCTGGCTCAGGAATTCTGGGAGTTGAAGTCCACGAGTCATGAAGGGGCCATAGTTCCCCCATGCTGGCTCAGGAGTTCTGGGAGTTGAAGTCCACAAGTCACGAGGGGGCCATAGTTCCCCCATGCTGGCTGAGGAATTCTGGGAGTTGAAGTCCATAAGTCATGAAGGGGCCATAGTTCCCTCATGCTGGCTCAGGAATTCTGGGAGTTGAAGTCCACAAGTCACGAGGGGGCCATAGTTCCCTCATGCTGGCTCAGGAATTCTGGGAGTTGAAGTCCATAAGTCATGAAGGGGCCATAGTTCCCCCATGCTGGCTGAGGAATTCTGGGAGTTGAAGTCCATAAGTCACGAAGGGGCCATAGTTCCCCCATGCTGGCTGAGGAATTCTGGGAGTTGAAGTCCATAAGTCATGAAGGGGCCATAGTTCCCCCATGCTGGCTGGGGAATTCTGGGAGTTGAAGTCCACATATCCTAAAGTTGCTACAACAGTGTATTTCTATGTCCATGCAAAGAGATCTCCATTGTAGGTATAACTGAGATTTTGATTCTCTTTTCTTATCTTGGTTTCTTTTGTCGCTGTATTTTCTCGAGTTGCCTTTTTGTGGTGTCAAAACTATTTGATTGCAGGTTTTATTATTGAGAATTAACCGCTGCTTCACACACAAACCCTGCTCACAGGATTGCATTTGGGGCATTTGTCGTGTCACCACCATTTGCTATGTTTTTTTAACCTTTTCCAGTTGAAAGTGACCCCCCAAAAGCCTGTTGGATTCACTTAACGACCATGCGATTCACTTAACAAACTTGCTTTTCTCTTCTTGGTTTGCTCACCTGGCTGACTTTAGAAGGCCTGATCCTCTCTTTTTCACCCAGTATGTTTTCAATGTGAAGAAAGCAGAGGACGAAGTTTTGGTTTGCATCCAGCAAAAGCCCAAACGGACCAGCCAGAAGGAAGGGAAAGGAGAGAACCTCGCCATAGGATTTGACATCTTCAAGGTAAGCTGGGCAACCAACTTCTGATTAGATCTTTGGATGTGGCCAGAATGGACCCTTCTGATTTAACTGTAGAACAGTGTTTCTCCTCCTTGGCAGCGTGCAGATGGGTGGACTTCAACTCCCACAATTCCTCAGCCAGGAGTTGAAGTCCTCCCATCTTCAAGTCGCCAAGGTTGAGAAAGGTTGAGGATTCTGGGAGTTGAAATCCTCCAAGTTGTCAATGTTGAGAAAGGTTGAGGATTCTGGGAGTTGAAGTCCTCCAAGTTGTCAATGTTGAGAAAGGTTGAGGATTCTGGGAGTTGAAGTCCTCCCATCTTCAAGTCGCCAAGGTTGAGAAAAGTTGAGAAAGATTGAGAATTCTGGGAGTTGAAGTCTTCCCATCTTCAAGTCGCCAATGTTCAGAAAGGTTGAGAATTTGGGGAGTTGAAGTCCTCCAAGTCGTCAATATTGAGAAAGGTTGAGGATTCTGGGAGTTGAAGTCCTCCCATCTTTAAGTCGTCAAGGTTGAGAAAGGTTGAGAAAGGTTGAGGATTCTGGGAGTTGAAGTCTTCCCATCTTCAAGTCATCAAGGTTGAGAAACTTTAAGAAAGGTTGAGAATTCTGGGAGTTGAAGTCCTCCCATCTTCAAGTCGCCAAGGTTGAGAAAGGTTGAGGATTCTGGGAGTTGAAGTCCTCCAAGTTGTCAATGTTGAGAAAGGTTGAGGATTCTGGGAGTTGAAGTCCTCCCATCTTCAAGTCGTCAAGGTTGAGAAAGGTTGAGGATTCTGGGAGTTGAAGTCCTCCCATCTTCAAGTTGCCAAGGTTGAAAAAGGTTGAGAATTCTAGGAGTTGAAGTCCTCCCATCTTCAAGTTGCCAAGGTTGAGAAAGGTTGAGAATTCTAGGAGTTGAAGTCCTCCCATCTTCAAGTTGTCAAGGTTGAGAAAGGTTGAGAAAAGTTGAGAATTCTGGGAGTTGAAGTCCTCCCATCTTCAAGTCGCCAAGGTTGAGAAGGGTCGAGAAATCTGGGAGTTGAAGTTCTCCCATCTTCAAGTCGCCAAGGTTGAGAAAGGTTGAGAATTCTAGGAGTTGAAGTCTTCCCATCTTCAAGTCATGAGGGTTGAGAAAGTTTAAGAAAGGTTGAGAATTCTGGGAGTTGAAGTCCTCCCATCTTCAAGTCATCAAGGTTGAGAAACTTGAAGAAAGGTTGAGAATTCTGGGAGTTGAAGTCCTCCCATCTTCAAGTCGCCAAGGTTCAGAAAGGTTGAGAATCCTAGGAGTTGAAGTCCTCCCATCTTCAAGTGGTCAAGGTTGTGAAAGTTTGGGAAGGTTGAGAATTCTGGGAGTTGAAGTCCTCCCATCTTCAAGTCGCCAAGGTTGAGAAGGTTGAGAATTCTGTGAGTTGAAGTCCTCCCATCTTCAAGTCATCAAGGTTGAGAAAAGTTGAGAAAGGTTGAGGATTCTGGTTGTTGAAGTCCTCCCGTCCAAGTCGTCAAGGTTGAGAAACACTGTTGTAGTCCTTCTCCTAATTCCTTCCCTGAGTTTTTTTTTTTATTACACCCAGGTGGAACTCAACCGGACGTACCGAATGCACAGTTTACAGACCAAAGTTGCCGCCTCCGTCTACATCAATTCTCGTAGTGTCTTCCTGAGGACAGACCTGAAAGAAGGTCGCTATGTCATCATACCGACCACCTTCGATGCTGGCCACGTGGCCGAGTTCCTGCTCAGGCAGTTCACAGACGTGCCTTCTGAGTGCCAGTAAGGACCCGGGGGAGGGGGGGCTTCCCTCTGTCTTCCCTCCGAAAGAGGCTGGGGGGGAGCAGATCAGGGGAAACAAGGTAGAGATCATCTTTGGAATTCACTGCCTCATGATGCTTTGCTACCATCTGGGAGGCATTTGTCTTCTCTTTGCTTCCCTTCCCTTCCTATTCTCTTCCTTTTTTCCTTCCCTCCCTCCCTCCTTCCCTTCTTCCCTCTTCTCCTTTTCCTTTTCTTAGCTTCCTTCCCTCCCTTGCTCCCTCCTTCTCTCTCTCTCTCTCTCTCTCTCTCTTTCTTTCTTTCTTTCTCTTTCTTCCTTTCTTTTTCTTTTTTTCTTTTTCTTTCTTTCATTACCTACCTCCTTCCCTTCCTCCCTCCCTTCTTTCCTTCCTTCCTTCCTTTCTTTCTCCCTGTCCTTCTGTTCTTTCCTTCCTTTTGTCTTCTTTCTTCCTTCCTTCTTTCTTTTTCTTTCTTTTTCTTTCTTTCTTTCATTACCTACTTCCCTTCCTTCCTTCCTTCTTTCTCTTTCTTTCTTTCTTTCTTTCTTTCTTTCTTTCTTTCTTTCTTTCTTTTTCTTTCTTTCTTTCTCTTTCTTTCTTCTTTTCTCTTTCTTTTTTTTCTTTCTTTCTTTCTTTTTCTTTCTTTCTTTCTTTCTTTCTTTCTTTCTTTCTTTCTCTTTCTTCTTTTCTCTTTCTTTCTTTCTTCTTTCTTTCTTTCTTTCTTTCTTTCTTTCTTTCTTTTTCTTTCTTTCATTACCTATCTCCTTCCTTCCTTCCCTTCCTCCTTTCCTTCCCATTTCATGCAAGACAACTTTATACCTATGTATGAATATATTAACTTACTGTAGTGCTAAATTATACAATGAAACTTGGCCAGAAGTAGACTGTAGAAACTAGGGGGTGGGTGGGGGGAATGCATGGTGGTCAAAAAAAATCAAGATGATAGGCACAGGTTGTGCCCCATCATTTCAACTTTTTTTTTTACCTTCCTGTACATATCCCTGAGATGATACCACAAAGTTTGAAAATAATAATAGGGTTTTAGAACATCCGGATTTTGAAATATCAGTATGTTGGGAGGACATCAGGATACAGCTTCATGCATTCCCACAAGTTTGCAGCAGCTGAAATGTATAAATATAATTTATCAATAGCAATCAAGGTATGATTAACGCATGCTCAATATTGGTCAAGGACCTTCACAACATCCACACAACTGAATCAACTGCTTCTCCAAATTCACCTAAACCATGGGTAGGCAACCGTGGCTCTTTTATGACTCATGGACTTCAACTCCCGGAATTCCTGAGCCAGCCACGCTGAGGGGAAAGGGAGGTTTCCAAGCTGAGCCACGCAGGCTCAGGAATTCTGGGAGTTGAAGTCCACAAGTCATGAAGGGGCCAAAGTTTTCCCCATGCTGCCTCAGGAATTCTGGGAATTGAAGTCCATGAATCATGAAGGGGCCATAGTTCCCCCATGCTGGCTCAGGAATTCTGAGAGTTGAAGTCCCCAAGTCATGAAGGAGCCATAGTTCCCCCATGCTGCCTCAGGAATTCTGGGAGTTGAAGTCCACGAGTCATGAAGGAGCCATAGTTCCCCCATGCTGCCTCAGGAATTCTGGGAGTTGAAGTCCACGAGTCATGGAGGGGCCAAAGTTTCCCTCATGCTGGCTGAGAAATTCTGGGAGTTGAAGTCTACGAGTCATAAAAGTGCCAAGATTTCCTCCCCCTGACTTAAACTGTCAATGTGCAAACGTAGGTTTGGTTAGAGTTCGGATCAGCTGCAAAAAACTAACCAGGGTAAAAACTCTTCCGGTTGTACGAATGCAGTCACTAGGTCTTCCCTTGATCTGGTTGCGCATGTTGTGTGAAGCCCACCGTGTAACCCCCTTTGCATTTTACGGTTTCTTGTCTTGCTTAGCTACACTTCAGAGCAGTTTTTCTTTTTGATTGTGTATGTGTGAAGATGGACCAGTGTGGCTCCTTGTTTGAAAGAAGGTCCTTTTCCTGATCTTCAAAATATCTGATGTCTCTTGGGTTTTTCATCTTCTTTTCCCAGAGAACTGACCTTGGACGAGCCCCCTCACACCTGCTGGAGTGGAATATGTGGCTATCCCCAATTGGTGTCCCAGGTCCACGTCATCTCGGCTTCCGGCCTCAAGAACCATGGCTCCGAAGAAGGTGCCAATACTAGTTACAATCCAATCACGGTCAAAGAGAAGGGAAATCAGGAAACAAGTTTCTTCTTCTAAGTCAGTGTTTCTCAACCTTGGTGACTTGAAGATGGATGGACTTCAACTCCCAGAATTCCTCAGCCAGCACAGCAAGTCACCAAGGTTGAGAAAGGTTGAGAATTCTGGGAGTTGAAGTCCTCCTATCTTCAAGTGGTCAAGGTTGAGAAAGGTTGAGAATTCTGGGAGTTGAAGTCCTCCCATCTTCAAGTCACCAAGTTTGAAGAAGGTTGAGAATTCTGGGAGTTGAAGTCCTCCCATCTTCAGGTCACCAAGTTTGAAGAAGGTTGAAAATTCTGAGAGTTGAAGTCCTCCCATCTTCAAGTCACCAAGGTTGAGAAAGGTTGAGAATTCTGGGAGTTGAAGTCCTCCCATCTTCAAGTCACCAAGTTTGAAGAAGGTTGAGAATTCTGGGAGTTGAAGTCCTCCCATCTTCAGGTCACCAAGTTTGAAGAAGGTTGAAAATTCTGAGAGTTGAAGTCCTCCCATCTTCAAGTCACCAAGGTTGAGAAAGGTTGAGAATTCTGGGAGTTGAAGTCCTCCCATCTTCAGGTCACCAAGGTTGAGAAAGGTTGAGAATTCTGGGAGTTGAAGTCCTCCCATCTTTAAGTGGTCAACCCCGAGCTACAAATATTCTTTTATGTTGGTGGAATTTCTCCTTCACCTCTATGTTCCTTCTAGTAGTAGAAGAAGCTTGGTCCAAGGTCAGACAGAGGTATTTGGAGGATTTGGGAAACAATCGAATTTTAAGGAAGGAATTGTAAGAATCAAGAAGACAGGATAGTCTTACTTAAGGGGAACAGGAAACAAGGGGTGACAGTTCCTTTTGTTTCCCTCGTGCCACAGGCGTGGATCCCTATGTGATCATAAAGTGTGAAGGGGAGAAAGTCCAATCACCAGTCCTGAAGAACACTCTGACGCCAGAATTTGATGTAAAAGGACTTTTCTACCGCAAGAAACCAGGGAAGCCGGTCATAATTCAGGTAAAGTTGAAAGAGTCACTTTGGCCAGCGAGAGGAGCGACATATAAATAAGAATAGAATAGAATAGAATAGAATAGAATAGAATAGAATAGAATAGAATAGAATAGAATAGAATAGAATAGAATAGAATAGAATAGAATAGAATAGAATAGAATAGAATATATGGGGATAGTGATGAGGATAGGATAGGATATGATAGGATAGGAAAGGAAAGGAAAGGAATAGAATAGAATAGAATAGAATAGAATAGAATAGAATAGAATAGAATAGAATAGAATAGAATAGAATAGAATAGAATATATGGGGATAGTGATGAGAATAGGATAGGATAGGAAAGGAATGGAATAGAGTAGAGTAGAGTAGAGTAGAATAGAATAGAGTAGAGTAGAATAGAGTAGAATAGAATAGAAATAATGAAATGAAATGAAATAATAGTCCTAGGCTGCATCAACAGACGGATAGAATCAAGATCATGTGAACTGTTAGTACTGCTTTATAAAGCCTTAGTAAGGTCACACTTGGAACATTGCATCCAATTTTGGTCACCATATTGTAAAAAAGATGTTGAGACTCTAGAACAGTGGTTCTCAACCTTTTTAATGCCGCGACCCCAACTGGTCGTAATTCGAGGACTACCCAACCGGTCGTAAGTTGAGGACTACCCAACCGGTCGTAAGTCGAGGACTTTCCCTGCCCGGGAGCGCCACGCATGCGCAGTGCCGCCCCCTGTGCCGGCCGAGGCGTAGCTGGCAAGCGGCAGCGAGGGCGCAGGGCAACCACCGTCTGGGCCACCAGCTGGCCCAGCCCAAGGGAGGTAAGGCACCCACCAGGACCCACGCGCGCCAGCAACCCTCCCTGTGCCCGCCGGCCTCCCACCTCCCACCCCTGGACCTCTTTTCCTTACATTTTTAGTAGTTGCTCAGCAGGGAGGGGTGGAAGCTTCCAGACAGCTCGCCTTCACTGCAGACAACTTGCAGCACCGTTTGCAGAATGGGACTTTTGGCGGGCTCAGCAGGGCAGAGACAGCCTGGACAATTCCTATTGGCTTTAGAAAGCCAATAGAATTAGACTCTGTTCAAGAGAGTCTATTCTATTGGCTTTCAAAAGCCAGTAGAATAAAAGGGAGTAGCACAGCTAAGGAAAAGGGGGGAAAAAATGGCGGACTGCCTTGTTTGGCGACCCCCGTGAAATGTCGTTCGACCCCAAATGGGGCCCCGACCCACAGGTTGAGAACCACTGCTCTAGAAAGAGTGCAGATGAGAGCAATACAGATGATTAAGGGACCAGAGGCTAAAACATATAAAGAATGGTTGCAGGAATTGAGTATGTCTAGTTTAATGAAGAGTGACAGGATTGCAGTGTGGGAACCGCCACAAACAAGAGGGGGGGGGTCAAGCTATTCTCCAAAGCCCCTGAAGGCAGGACAAGAAGCAACGGATGGAAGCTCATCAAGGAGAGAAGCAACCTGGAACTAAGGAGAAACTTCCTGACAGTGAGAACAATCAACCAGTGGAACGACTTACCTCCAGAAGTAGAGGTGCTCCATCACCGGAGGTTTTTAAGAAGAGACTGAGCAGCCACTTGTCTTTCCTATTTAATTGCACTTAATAATAATAAAGTTGGAAGGGACCTTGGAGGTCATCTAGTCTAGTCCAACTCTCTGCTCAGGCAGGAAACCTTATACCGTTTCAGACCAATGGCTGTCCAGTCTCTTCTTAAAGACTTCCAGTGTTGGAGCATTCACCGCTTCTGGAGGCAGGTGGTTCCACCGGTTAATTGTCCTCACTGTCAGGAAATTTCTCCTTAGTTCCAGGTTGCTTCTCTCTTTGATTAGTTTCCATCCGTTGCTTCTTGTCCTGCCTTCAGGCGCCTTGGAGAATAGCTTGACTCCCTCTTCTTTGGGGCACTTTTCTCTTACTCTACCTCAGGGATGGGGAACTATGACCCTTTTATGACTTGTGACTTCAACTCCAGTGTTGGAGCATTCACCGCTTCTGGAGGCAGGTTGTTCCTGCAGGGGGTTGGACTAGAAGACCTCCAAGGTCCTTTTCCAACGGTGTTATTCTGTTATTGCTTGCCTGAACTTCCTTCCTCTCTCTCTCTCCATCCAGATCTGGAACCACAACCTGATCACAGATGAGTTTCTGGGTGAAGTCGCCATGGCCGGAGACCCCAACGAGCTTCACCCTTTGCACATTCTCCACCTCCAAGAGCGAGGGAACAAACGGGTTTCGGAATTGCCCGGCGTTCTTAAGGTTCAGTTGCTGAGTAGCAACGTTCTCACTAGCATCTGAGACACACGAGGTGGTGGTGGTGGTGGCCTTTTCTGCTCTTCCCCATCTTCCATTATTCCTCTAAGTGTGTCTCTCTTTGTGTGCCCGTCCGTGTCTCCATACTGTGCATGCCTTCACTTTGGAAACGGGACCAGCCCTTCTAAGTTCAGCCTGGTTTGGTTTTGGTTTTTTTTCCACAATTTGACACAAAAGGTGCCTTTTTTCAAAGAAGCCAAAATGCGGTGTTTTGCTTCAGTTTTTTTTTTTTTTTTAAAAAAGAGAGAAACTGGGACATTCTCTGTCAAGGTCAGTTTGTTCAGAGAAACATCCAAGCCGACACTCTGGGCAAACACGGTGAGACCGGTTGTTTACACGGAAAGACACAACTCTTCTCCACGCACAGGCGTATGGCTGGCCTGTGAGTCTCTTCTCGCTGTTTGCCAAAACGGCACCTTCTTAAACCGATGCCACCGTGGGTGCCGCCGACATCTTGAGAACAAAGATTGGGAACGAGAGATGGACTGCCGCATCGGAACATCATGTGTGATATTTGTGTGGCGCTGTTGCGCCTCTGCAGGGATTGTGTAATATCTAAAGTTAGGCCTGGAAGTCTCTACAGCTTAGCTTGCCTTACATTAACCATTCCAGTCCTTAAAATCTCTTCTGTCATCCTTTTGATTTCAGCAGGGCTTCAACAAGAGTTTGATTTTTAACAAGGATTGCTTTCGTGTTCCTAGGTTTTTATAAGACATTTTTATAAAATAAACCATGAGGTCGAGTGTTTCAGAAGCTGGATCTCATCTCCAGAATCCTATAGAACAGTGTTTCTCAACCTCAGCAACTTTTAAGCCGTGTGGACTTCAACTCCCAGAATTCCCCAGCCAGCCAATTCTGGGAATTGAAGTCAACATGGCTTATACGACTGAAATGCCATAGATTTATGATTCACCCACAACCAGTAGATCAGGGGTCTTCAAACTGGGCAACTTTAAGACTTGTGGACTTCAACTCCCAGAATTTCTCAGCCAGGCATGCTGGCTGAGGAATTCTGGGAGTTGAAGTCCACAAGTCATGAAGGGGCCATAGTTCCCCCATGCTGGCTCAGGAATTCTGGGAGTTGAAGTCCACAAGTCATGAAGGGGCCATAGTTCCCCCGTGCTGGGTCAGGAATTCTGGGAGTTGAAGTCCCCAAGTCATGGAGCCATAGTTCCCCCATGCTGGCTCAGGAATTCTGGGAGTTGAAGTCCCCAAGTCATGGAGCCATAGTTCCCCCATGCTGGCTGAGGAATTTTGGGAGTTGAAGTCCTCAAGTCATGAAGGAGCCATAGTTCCCCCATGCTGGCTGAGGAATTCTGGGAGTTGAAGTCCACAAGTCTTAAAGTTTGCCAAGTTTGAAGACCCCTGCAGTAGATCTTTCCAACTCACCATAAGTCCTTGAAACAGAGCAGGGAAAAACATATCTAAATAACAGTATTGCAATAAGGAACCATTTTTCCAAATCAGATGTCTTCCCCCACTGTTAAATTCCCACTCCCGTTTGTAAGTCTCTGGTTGCAGAATGGGAAAGTAAAACGATTTGACTTTGTGCCATATTTTTCAGAGTATTTTCCACAGGCGCCACAGAACATTTTTGAGTGCCACAGAAGTGCCATTGGCTTCCTGGTTTGTTGGTTTGTTTTTTTAATTCTTCCTGTAGAAATTTCCCATGTAAAAGAACAGAAGAGTTTTAAAAAGTTAGCTGAAATTTCTGTCAGGGAACAGGCTTTATCCGTAGCAGTGTTCGAGATGGAATGGGACAATTCATCCTGGCTGACTCGCCCCAGTTATCTTGCTGCAGCTGACTCTCCACGGACAACTTAACACAAGACAATTCAATGCTGTATAACTGTCAGATGCTGGGGAAATCAGTTCAAATGAGTATAAAGATTTATGGCAAGCTGAAGCGCTCTACAATAGAGGTCCCCAATCTTTCTGGGTTGGTGGGCCAGAGGGAAAGGGAGGGGCAGGCAGCGTTATACACAGACACACAAACAAGGCCACGAGTGTCCACCGGCCTCATTTGATCTCCCTATTGACCAGGGGTCTTCAAACTTGGCAATTTTAAGACTTGTGGACTTCAACTCCCAGAATTCCTCAGCCAGGCATGCTGGCTGAGGAATTCTGGGAGTTGAAGTCCACAAGTCTTAAAATTGCCAAGTTTGAAGACCCCCTGCTGTAGAGAAATAAGCTTTTACAAGAGACCACAACGTTCAAAGTCCTGTGTTTTGCCAAAAATCAAAAGTGTTTCCAGTTGTTTTGTTTTATCCTCCTTTAAAAGACCAATGAATGCTTAATATTGTAGTAAAATTAAAATCGCAGCAATTACAGATCAATAACAAGAATTCGGACTAGGGCAGTTGTGCTGTTTGTAAAACCGCAACTATTCGCTTGTTTTCCACCATCCTAAGAAACCCACCATCCTCCTATGATCCTGGGCTTGTTTCAAGTATGGTCCACACTCCTTATTCCTTTTGTGTATCACATCTTCACAAATAAATCTACCCGGGAAATTGTGGTCAACTTACAACCACAATTGAGGCTGACACTTTCATTGCTAAGCAAGATCCTGGTTGAGTGAATTTTGCCTCGTTTGACAACCTTTCTTGCCACAGTCGTTAAGCAAATCACTGCAGTTGTTAAGTTAGTGACATGGTTGTTAAGTGAATCTGGCTTCCCTCCCATTGACTTTGCTTGTCAGAAGGTCGCAAAAGCGGATAACGCAACCCCAGGACACTGCAACTGTCACAAGTACATGTCAGTTTCCAAGCCTCTGAATTTTGATCACGTGACCCTGGGGATGCTGCAACAATCGTTAAGTGTGAAAAACAATCATGTCACTATTTTCCATGCTGTTGTAAGTTTGAATGGTCACTAAACGAACGGTTGTAAGTCGAGAACCACAATTTATCCACAAGGAAATTCTTCTCACTGTTTTTTCTGCTCTGCTGTTTCTTTTTCCAAAAATCGGATAGTTGTTTAATCTTCTGTTTATTTCCGTCTTCTCAAATCTTCGCGTAAACCCATCCATCCCCTTTTAAAATTCCAAATTGTGGATCAAACAACTGGTACCCTCAATGGGAAGGTTGCGTCCCTTTTACTGTGTGTTAATGTTACGCACCATTTTATGACATTCATTGAATTCTTTATAATAGCAACTTTTAGGGTAGGTGGACTTCAACTCCCAGCATTCCCAGTCAGCATCCTTGCTAGGGAATGCTGGGAGTTGAAGTCCGTAGGTGTCAGCTGCGGAATTACGGGAGTTAAAAGACCACACAACCTAAAAGTGCTAAAACTCTGCTTTTCAATACATCTGTTTTTGTATCTTTTGTTTTGTTTTGTGGTTTGTCACATTGTGTGTCTTTTTTGAATGCGTAGCCTGCATTTTCCTTCCTTGCATTTCTAATACCTTGAAGGAAAGATGACTTGGGAATTGATTGTCCTTGAAATTATGATGTCAGATAAAACTGAAGAGCTTTGATTTCTGATTTCGCTGGTTCTGTCAGCCATTTTATAAGTTGGGTCATCAACCTTGGCCATTTTATGACTTGTGGACTTCAACTCCCAGAATTCCTCAGCCAGGCACGCCTGGCTGAGGAATTCTGGGAGTTGAAGTCCACAAGTCATAAAAGGGGCCAAGTTTGAAAGCCCCTGTTATAGGTTATAAGTCTTTTGTCACTTGCACTTTATTCAATGGATGCTTCGTGAAATATATGAATGCAGATTTGGGGGAGAACCTCTTGATTATGTGGGATTTTAAAAGCATTGAAATAAGCTGGCTGTACGAGATTTGTAATTAAAAGCCAAAACAGAACCAACTCTTGGACTGTTAATAATTGTTTAGTTTTGACTGCCATTTATGTATGACCTCCTTTTCAGGAATCTGTGCCTCATTATTTTTTTTTTTAACCTGTATTGAAAGTCGCTGCGAAGAGTGGGAATAAGAAAATAAATATGTTTGTATGAAAGATTGGGTAGAAATTGTAAAAAAAATATTAAAAAATGAAAGAGCAGGGCTCGGCCAAACAAAACCATAGACACACACCAGTTTTGGAGCCTTCTTGGTGATTGAATTATAATTATTTTGAATTATAATTTTCAAAATAATTATGATTATTTTAACAGACTATAACAGAATAACAGTTGGAAAGGACCTTGGAGGTCATCTAGGCCAACCCCCTGCTCAGGCAGGAAACCCTATACCATTTCAGACAAATGGCTGTCCAGTCTCTTCTTAAAAACTTCCAGTGTTGGTGCATTCACCGCTTCTGGAGGCAGGCAGTTCCACTGGTTAATTGTTCTAACTGTTGGGAAGTTTCTCCTTAGTTCCAGTTGCTTCTCTCCTTGATCAGTTTCCATCCATTGCTTCTTGTCCTGCCTTCAGGCGCTTTGGAGAATAGCTTGACTCCCTCTTCTTTGGGGCAGCCCCTGAGATATTGGAAGACTGCTATCACGTCCCCCCTCGTCCTTCTCTTCATTAAACTAGACATACCCAATTCCAGCAGCCGTTCTTCATATGTTTTACCTTCCAACCCCACAATCATCTTGGTTGTTTTTCTTTGCACTCTTTCTAGAGTCTCAACATCTTTTTTATATCATGGTGACCAAAACTGGATGCAGTAATCCAGATGTGGACTTAGCAAGGCACTTCACGTGATTAATAAATTCAAAATATTTCAAATAGGAATTATTTGAGCCTTTGTACGATGCTACAATTGTGCTTCTTTTTTTGCTGAGAATAAGATCGGTATTTCCGACAGCCATACCTTCATTCTTCCCTCCTTGCCTCAAGAATGGGGATATTGAAATCAGCAAGTGTGGTGTCGAAGCACATCTGGAGAGCACCAGGGAGAAGAAGGGTACACTACGAAAAGCAGAAAGCTGGTTTTGAAAACAGCTGCATTGGCACAAAATTTCTCAAGTCAAAAACCCCCAGGAGGGTTGGGAACCTCTTAACAATGAAGCAGTGGAGATGTATTCTGCACTGTTTGATTAAGAATTAAAAATTGGCTTAATATTCATTCCCAATTAAGAATAACTTGCTGCTTGCGACCACCAGGTGGCGCTGACACTTTGAATTTGAAAAATTCTTCCAATTCTATTCTTGCCTAGGACCTAGGTGGTCCTTGACTTACAACATAATTGAGCCTGGAATGACAGTTGTTAAACGAGTCACTGCATGGCTTTGCCTGATTTTTCAATCTTAATTGCAGCTGGTGAACTGATTTTCACCAATGGGCATTTTTTCCCCCAGAAAGTGGAAATCCACACCAGAAATCAGCAAAAACTGCTGAAAATTGTAGTCATATAACTGCGGGATACTGCAAACAGCCGTAAAGTTGATTGCCGAGTGCCCAAGATATAATCCTGTGACCCCAGGGGTAGTCATAAGTTGTTGTTTTTTATAATATTTTATTAATTTTCTCATTTTACAATTGGATATTTAAAAAGCAACGTGATGACTGGGTTAATCCATAGTTCAATAGTGTACATCAATCTTGAGTATAAATGTCATAACATCAAATATTTCCTCTCCTTTTCCATTAATATCTGTTATCTCATATTGGGCTAGTATAATTCTTATTGTTATCAACTAAATAAAAACATCTTTGTTATAGTTATCAATATTTTTTAGCTTTTACATATCTTAATTGTGTTTGCACTTAATCCTTGTATACAAACAATATCCTGTTTTTTTTTCCAGGCTTTAATTTCCCATCAATATTCAAAGTAACACTATTATTTATGATTTCCAAGTATTTTATATTTATATTTAGGTGACCAGAAGTTTCCCATATCTCGACTTCTCCCTTTTTCCCCTTTTCATACCAAAGTTTGGTTACACATCTTATCTATTTAATAATAATAATAGTAGTAAAGTTGGAAGGGACCTTGGAGGTCATCTAGTCCAACCCCCTGCTCGGGCAGGAAACCCTACACCATTTCGGACAAATGGCTGTCCAGTCTCTTCTTAAAAACTATATTTGTTTATAATAAGTTGAGGACTACCTGCCCAGGGCTACTTAGGACCCCCCTTTTTTTTTAACAAAATTTTATTAAATTTATATAGGTAAGGAAAAACAGGAAGAATACAGGTATGGTAAAGGGAAGGGTAAAAGGAAAGGGGGAGGGGAAGGAAATAAGGGATTAGGGTAAAATAAGGATAGGTACAATCACATATTTCAACAAACAAGCAACCGTCCGGTTCATAATAATGAGTATCATATTCAACCATTTTTAACAAAGCTTAAACTGCAACATATTAAAAATAATTAGTAAACAAATACGTTGATCTATTAAGTAAACACTAATAAAATCACAATAACATAAAAAAAAAATCCTAACAATCAAAAGTAACAAATGAAAATCAGTAAATCAGGAAAAGTAATCGTATCATCAAAATGTTAGATAGAACTCGATTAAAAATCAGTCATCTAGGACCCATTTTTGATCTGCGGCCATGAGAACTACAAAAATGGGTCCTAAGTAGCCTTGGGCAAATTCGTCGTAACTTTGAATCATTGTTAAGCAAGGACTACATGTAAGTTTGACTATCTTGACCTCGTACAGGTAATCCTCAACTTACGTCTATAACTGATCCCAAAATTTCGATAGCTAAGCGAGACAGTTTGTTAAGTGAGTTTTGCCCCATACCTGTAATGTGATGGATGCTCCATTGCTGGAGGTTTTCAAAAATACTGGATGATCATTTGACCAGGATGATACGTAAAGTCTCCTACTTTGAGCAGCTGGTTGGACTAGAGGACCTCTGAGGTCCCTCCCAGCCCTACCATTCTTTGTTCTATGATTCTATGTTCTAATACCCCTTCCTCCTATTTTCCCCACAATAACAACCCTGTGAGGTAGGTTGGGCTGAGAGAAAGGAACTGGCCCAAAGGCACCCAGCTGGCTTTCATGCCTAAGGCAGCACTAGAACTCACTGTCTCCTGGTGATTGACCCAGAGTCACCCAGCTAATTTTCATAGCTAAGGCAGGACTAGAATTCGCCGTCTCCTGGTGATTGGCCCAAAGTCACCCAGCTAATTTTCATAGCTAAGGCAGCACTAGAACTCACCGTCTCCTGGTGATTGGCCCAAAGTCACCCAGCTGGCTTTCATGCCTGAGGCAGCACTAGAACTCACAGTCTCCTGGTGATTGGCCCAAAGTCACCCAGCTGGCTTTCATGCCTGAGGCAGAACTAGAACTCACAGTCTCCTGGTGATTGACCCAGAGTCACCCAGCTAATTTTCATAGCTAAGGCAGCACTAGAACTCACTGTCTCCTGGTGATTGGCCCAAAGTCACCCAGCTGGATATCATGCCTAAGGCAGAACTAGAACTCACGGTCTTCTGGTGATTGGCGCAAAGTCACCCAGCCGGCTTTCATGGCTAAGGCAGAACTAGAACTCATGGTTTCCTGGTGATCGGCTCAAAGTCACCCAGCTGGATATCATGGCTAAGGCAGCACTAGAATTCACCGTCTCCTGGTGATTGGCCCAAAGGCACCCAGCTGGATATCATGGCTAAGGAAAGACTAGAACTCACCGTCTCCTGGTGATTGGCCCAAAGGCACCCAGCTGGCTTTCATGGCTAAGGCAGGACTAGAACTCCCGGTCTCCTGGTAATTGGCGCAAAGTCCCCCAGCTGGCTTTGTGTGTGTGTGTGTGTGTGTGACTTGAACTCCCGGTCTCCCGTTTTCTGTCTCGGGGCCTCAACCGTTAGACCAAAGTGGCTCCTTCCGCAAAGCTGGCATCTGCTTCCTTTGTGGGTTGTTCTCCGAGGGCGCCCTGAACTCCTCCCCTCTGATCAGGATCCGCCTGGCATGAATGGGAGACCATCGAAGCGAAACAGGTGCTGAATGCCAACGGGGAGTGGAAAGGACCTGGGCAGGACGCAGGAAAGGAGACGGGAGCGATGCCTTTGTTTCCTCTCTGGGCCACAGCTGCTACCTTTTGCTTGGGTCCTGCCCTGGCTGATTCCTGAGCCTGCTTTGAAAGAATCCCCCCCAAAAGAATCCCAAATCTGAGTGAAAAAGGCAAATTACATCGGTCACTAAGGTAAGGAGATGGCAGAGGTGGGCCATTCCAGCTGCTGGGAGATTCCATTTTAATTCACGGGCATTTGCTCAAAAGCCTTTGGATTTGGTCACTTCCTAACAGCTTTTGCTGATTTCTTCAGCCCGGCTGGATATTGAAGCTATTTTTGGACATACTTCGCTGGGGATGGAGGGGAAGGGGGTGGGCTCCAGTGAAAAAGACAATTTCCAAAAGAAAAAGAACTTTATTTTAAACCCCGGGATGCCTTGCGCACGACCTATTCAGAGGTCTGAAAGGAAGAGTTCCTACCCACGATCGCCTCTTACGATTAATCTCAAATGAATGGCATCCAAATAGATGAATCTGGTGAGTTTTTTCTTAGCAGGTTCCCAGGCCCCCTGAATTTGCAGCTTTTTTTCTTTCTTTCTTGAATTTGCAAAGCTTTTAGGAATGTGCAGAGTGAAGACATGTGCTTTGTTTTCAAAGGATGCCAGCATCTTTTGTGGCAGGCATCAACAAGGTCTAGCCTCTTAGATGGAATAAAGGTGAACCTGGTTTTTTTTTTTTTTGAGTGAGGATCTGTGATGTGCAGAATTTCCTTCCTTTCCTTCCTTTCCTTCCTTCTTTCTTCCTTCCTGCTTTCTTTCCTTCCTTTCTTTCCTGTTGTTTTGAGTGAGGATCTGTGATCTGCAGAATTTCCTTCCTTCCTTCCTTTCTGCTTCCTTCTTCCTTCCTTCCTTCTTTCTTCCTTCCTGCCTTCCTTCCTTCCTTTCTTCCCCGTTTTTTTGAGTGAGGATCTGTGATGTGCAGAATTTCCTTCCTTCCTTCCTTCCTTCCTTCTTTCTTCCTTCCTGCTTTCTTTCCTTCCTTTCTTTCCTGTTGTTTTGAGTGAGGATCTGTGATCTGCAGAATTTCCTTCCTTCCTTCCTTTCTGCTTCCTTCTTCCTTCCTTCCTTCTTTCTTCCTTCCTGCCTTCCTTCCTTCCTTTCTTCCCCGTTTTTTTGAGTGAGGATCTGTGATGTGCAGAATTTCCTTCCTTCCTTCCTTCCTTCCTTCCTTCCTTCCTTCCTTCCTTCCTGCCTGCCTGCCTGCCTTCCTTCTTTCCTGCCTTCCTGCCTTCCTTCTTTCTTCCTTCCTGCCTTCCTTCTTCCTTCCTTCCTTCCTTCCTTCCTTCCTTCCTTCCTTCTTTCCTGCCTTCCTTCCTTCTTTCTTCCTTCCTTCCTTCCATCCATCCTTCCTTCCTTCCTTCCTTCCTTCCTTCCTTCCTTCCTTCCTTCCTTCCTTCCTTTCTTCTCTGTTTTTTTGAGTGAGGATCTGTGATGTGCAGAATTTCCTTCCTTCCTTCCTTTCTCCCTGTCCTGTTCCTTCCTTCCTTTTGTCTTCCTTCCTTCCTTCCTCCCTGTCCTGTCCTGTTCCTTCCTTCCTTTTGTCTTCTTCCTTCCTTCCTTCCTTCCTTCCTTCCTTCCTTCCTTCCTTCTTTCCTTCCTTCCTTTCTCTCTATCCTTCTGTTCCTTCCTTCCTTTTGTCTTCCTTCCTTCCTTCCTTCCTTCCTTCCTTCCTTCCTTCCTTCCTTCCTTCCTTCCTTCCTTCTTTCTTTCTTTCTTTCTTTCTTTCTTTCTTTCTTTCTTTCTTTCTCCAGCCATCTCAGTAAATGACTCTAGCCAAGTATTTATTATATAAAAAGTACTTAACTAGTTAAGGGACTAAGTGATGCTTTCAGGCTGCTGAAAACTCAGTGTCCACTTGCAATGATTTGACTGCTGTCATACTAACTAAGCCAGCATTTGCTGATAATAAGCCAGAATCCACTGCTAACTCATATGCTAAGCCCCAAGACCTGGCTTCTAAATCACGATGTCTGAGTTTGCCTAAAACGTTAAGCCCCAAACTTCAAATAGATTATGGCTTTGTGGAAATCTAACCAGTGAATAGGTGTAAAAGCAGATATTCGGATGTTTGGGTGTGTCGTATGATTGGACAATGGTTAGTGCTCATTTTTGTGGGTCTGCATTGAACTACAGAGAAAACATTCTGGAAGATTTCCACAAGAAGCTAAAGACATGTTTACAGGTAGTCCTCACGACCACAATGGAGCCCAAAATTTCTGTTGTTAAGTAAGGCAGTTGTTAAGTGAGTTTTCTCCCATTTTACGACCTTTCTTACTAACAGGGTAACACAGTTGATAAGTGAATCCGGCTTTCCCCGTTGATTTTGCTTGTCAGAAAGGTTGCAAAAGATAATTACATGACCCTGGGACACAGAAAACTGTCATAAGCACCAGTCAGTTGCCCAGCCTCTGAATTTTGATCATGTGACCATGGGGATGCTGTAATGGTCGTAAGTGTGAAAAACGGTCCTAAGTCACTTTTTTAAGTGCCATTGTAGCTGTGGAACAGTCACTAAATGAACTGTTGTAAGTCAAGGACTACTTGTAATAAGTGAAGGTTCCGTTGTCGTGCACTCACAATTATTTCTCCTAGATTAGGAATGAACATTGAGGTTATGCAGTCCAGCCCCACATGGTGTTAGACCAGTGTTTCCCAAACTTGACAATTTTAAGGCATGAGGACTTCAACTCCCAGAATTCCACAGCCAGCAACGCTGGCTGTGGAATTCTGGGAGTTGAAGTCCACATGCCTTAAAATTGTCAAGTTTGGGAAACACTGTGTTAGACCAACCTTGCCTCTTTTATGACTCGTGGACTTCAACTCCCAGAATTCCTGAGCCAGCCATGCTGAGGGGTAAGGGAGAAGTTTTCAAGCTGAGCCATGCTGGCTCAGGAATTCTGGGAGTTTAAGTCCACAAGTCATGAAGAGGCCATAGTTCCCCCATGCTGGCTCAGGAATTCTGGGAGTTGAAGTCCATGAGTTATGAAGGGGCCAAAGTTTCTCTCATGCTGGCTGAGGAATTCTGGGAGTTGAAGTCCACAAGTCATGAAGGGGCCATAGTTCCCCCATGCTGGCTCAGGAATTCTGGGAGTTGAAGTCCGCGAGTCATGAAGGGGCCATAGTTCCCCCATGCTGACTCAGGAATTCTGGGAGTTGAAGTCCACAAGTCATGAAGGGGCCATAGTTCCCCCATGCTGGCTCAGGAATTCTGGGAGTTGAAGTCCACGAGTCATGAAGGGGCCATAGTTCCCCCATGCTTGCTCAGGAATTCTGGGAGTTGAAGTTGAGTTGAAGATCATCCCCCCTTCATGTAAGTCTCAGTTAAATGTTATTTTGTCCACAGAACACCTAGATTCAAACAAACCCTTTGAAGTGTTAAGGTGACAACCGAGTGCCTTATTCACATAAATAAATGAAGGTTAGTTTGGTGTTGATTTAATGTTTGTGATCGTTTCGGAAGAAATAGATATGGAAAGAAAGGCAAAAAAGTCATTTATGCTTATTATGTCCTGCTCTGTCTAACTGCCTCTCTACAGTCCTGCCCAGTTTAATAATCATCTATAACAGGGCTCTTCAAACTTGGCCCTTTTATGACTTGTGGACTTCAACTCCCAGAATTCCTCAGCCAGGGTGCCTGGCTGAGGAATTCTGGGAGTTGAAGTTCACCAGTCATGAAGGGGCCATAGTTCCCCCATGCTGGCTGAGGAGTTCTGGGAGTTGAAGTCCTCAAGTCATGAAGGGGCCATAGTTCCCCCATGCTGGCTCAGGAATTCTGGGAGTTGAAGTCCACAAGTCATGAAGGGGGCAAGTTTGAAGACCCCTGGCATAAGTGAAACCACAACATGCTTATTTACCTTTACTTTGCTTTACAGACCTGCAAAGGTCGTAAACACGAGTCACAAAGTCCGTTGTCCATCACCTTTGTAACTGTGACGGGTCGCTGCACGAGGCAGTCACTAAACAGGACTAATCCTGTACAAGCTTGTCATTGTCCCTAGCTGCAACCTTCCCTTTATTCCTCCAACTTGCTGTCTATATTTTACTGAAATTTAAGAATCTTAACATACAAGTACTTATAAGACTTAACAATCACTCATTTAGTGACCGTTCAAACTTACAACCACCCTGAAACAAGGGACTTATGACCGTTTTTCACCCTTATGAACATTGCAGCATCCTCGTGGTCACATGATCAAAATTCAAACGCTTGGGCAACCGATTCACATTTATGACGGTTGCAGCATCCCGGGGCTCACATGATCCCCTTTTGTGACCTTCTGACAAGCAAAGTCAATGGGGGAAGCGGGATTCACTTAACGACCGAGTTACTAACTTAACTGTAGTAGTTCCCTTAATTGTGCCAAGAGAGGCCGTAAAATGGGGCAAAATTCACTTAATAAATAACAACAACAACAATAACAACAATAACAGTTCTATTTCTATGTCTCGCTTAGCCACGGCTCAATGGTAGTCGTAAGTTGAGGACTACCTGTATCCCTTTTGTGAGGAATGCTTTTGAAGTGACCTTTGAATGGGCGACGTCTCGTATATCTTCTTTGGCCTCGTGAGAATCAGGAAGGGACATAATTGGGTCTCCCGTCAATTCTTTAATTCCTCCCAACAAACAAGCTTGTGACAAGGAGTACCAAAGTCCACTGGCTCAGTGTGAGGAGGAGGAGGAGGACACACCGTTTTTGACTGCATTGGCTGCCCTTCTGGCCTTTTCCCCTTTTTCTATTTTATAGCTTGTGATCTCGCAGTGGCCACGTTGCCATGGAAAGGATTAGTCTGGCATGAATGAGCGCGCCCGTTTATTAAGTCCTCTCAGCAGCCAGGAGTGGATTCAGAGGACGGCAAAGAAAAACGAAAAACTTCAGAACACGCAAACAATGTGAACGCAAACCAAGGCCACCCTCAAAGCGAATTCACAGGTTCAGAGAAGACTCCGAGAAATCCGGAAGGGAATTGTTAAGCTCCCTGAATAAGGTAGAAAAACGGAAGCCTTTTTTTGCAGAAAAAGAAAAACATTAATTTAGGCCCAAATCACCCAGCGGGCTTTCATGTCCAAGGCGGGACTAGAACTCCCTGTCTCCTGGTCATTGTTCCAGATTCATTCAGCCAGCTTTCCTGCCTAAAGCAACAGATTTTAGGGATTTGGCACAAAATCTCCCAAATGCCTTTTGTGCCTAATTTGAGATTAGAGCTCACCGTCTCCTGGGGATTGGTCCAAAGTCACCCAGCTGGCTTTCATCCCTAAGGCAGAACTAGAACTCACCGTCTCCTGGGGATTGGTCCAAAGTCACCCAGCTGGCTTTGACACCTAAGGTGGGACTAGAACTCACCGTCTCCTGGGGATTGGTCCAAAGTCACCCAGCTGGCTTTCATCCCTAAGGTGGGACTAGAACTCACCATCTCCTGGTGATTGGCCCAAAGTCACCCAGCTGGCTTTGACACCTAAGGTGGGACTAGAACTCACTGTCTCCTGGTGATTGGCCCAGAGTTACCCAGTCGGCTTTCATGCCTAAGGCGGGACTAGAACTCACCGTCTCCTGGGGATTGGCCCAGAGTCACCCAGCTGGCTTTGACACCTAAGGTGGGACTAGAACTCACCATCTCCTAGTGATTGGCCCAAAGTCACCCAGCCATCTTTTGTGCCTAAAGTAGGACTCGAATTCAAGGTCTCCCACTTTTTAATCTGATGCCACAACCACTAGATCAGACTATTTATTTATTTTATTTATTATGAGACTTATATACCGCTTTAAGTGCAAGCACTCTCTAAGCGGTGTACACCAGTAAGCAACGTGTGTGTATATATATATATATATATATATATATATATATATATATATATATATATATATATATATATATAGGTCTTTGGTTGTTCGGGTTTTCTCCCACGTAAAATTGGAAGTGTCTTGGCGACGTTTCGACGAAGTCCCATTCGTCATCTTCAGGCTGGTGCTTTCAGCTTCGTGCCTCGAGCTGCAGTGTGTGGTCTTGGCTGTTTCTTCCTTTTAACTGCCAGTGGAGGTATGAACTGATTGGGTGGGAGCTTGGCTGTGTTCTGATTGGGTGGAGGTGTGTTCTGATTGGTTAGGGGCTTGGCTGTGCTCTGATTGGCTGGGGGGTTGGCTGTGCTCTGATTGGCTGTGCTCTGATTGGCTGGGGGAGTGTTCTGTTTGCAGAACACTCCCCCAGCCAATCAGAGCACAGCCAATCAGAGCACAGCCAACCCCCCAGCCAATCAGAGCACAGCCAAGCCCCTAACCAATCAGAACACACCTCCACCCAATCAGAACACAGCCAAGCTCCCACCCAATCAGTTCATACCCCCACTGGCAGTTAAAAGGAAGAAACAGCTAAGACCACACACTGCTGCTCGAGGCACGAAGCTGAAAGCACCAGCCTGAAGATGACGAATGGGACTTCGTCGAAACGTCGCCAAGACACTTCCAATTTTACGTGGGAGAAAACCCGAACAACCAAAGACCTACATACAAATACCCGCGAAAACCTCAGAAAACATATATATATATATATAATATATATATATATATATATATATATATATATATATATATATTTACATTGCCCCCAACAATCTGGGTCCTCATTTTACCTACCTCGGAAGGATGGAAGGCTGAGTCAACCTTGAGCCGGTGAGATTTGAACCGCTGACCTGCTGAACACAGTCAGCTAAAGTGGCCTGCAGTACTGCTGCGCCACCTCGGCTCTTTCTGAGACAGCACCGCCCTGGCATAGCAAAGCTTTTGCAGAAATACAGCTGTCCATTAATGCAACTAAGTACAGCTACCGGTAGTAGTCTTTCACTTATGGAAGTAATGGAGCCTGCTCTTCATGGTCATATAATAATAATAATAATAATTAATAATAATAATAATGCAACGATATCTGTAATAACATCAAACATCCACCTCTGCCTATCCCAGGTCCTTGGGAAGGACTCGATAGGTAGACAAAAATGCCAAATTCAGTCTGAACATCTGGCTGACTGTGCGATGATCCATAATAATAATGATAATAATAGTAATAATACTTTGTCATGCCATTGCTTGTAGTCAGATCGCACAGACTGACTACAAGCAGCGGCATGACAAAGTAGCAACAATGGTGCATTGGAAGATCTGCAAGAAATATCATTTGCCTGCAAGCAAGAACTGGTGGGACCGTAAAATAGAGAAAGTCTTAGAAAATGATAAAGTTAAATTGCTCTGGGACTTTAGAATTCAAACAGACAGGCACTTGCAACATAACACCCCAGACTTAACAATTGTCAATAAGAAAGACAAAAAAGTCTAGATAGTGGACGTGGCAGTACACAAAGACAGCAGAATAGACGAGAAAGAACTGGAGAAGATAACAGAATACAAAGACCTACAAATAGAAATAGAAAGACTGTGGCAAAAGCAAGCAAGGGTAGTACCAATAGTCATAGGCTCCTTGGGTGCAATCCCAAAACAACTGGAGCACCACTTGAAAATCATCATCGGCATTGACAAATTCGCCTTCAGTCAATTGCAAAAGGCAGCCTTACTAGGAACTGCTTCCATTCTGTGACAAGATCTGTAATACCATCAAACATCCACATCTGCCTATCCCAGGTCCTGGGTAAGGACTCGATAGGTAGACAAAATGCCAAATCCAGTCTGAACATCTGGCTGACTGTGCGATGATCCATAATAATAACAACAACAACAACAACAACAATAATAATAATAATAAAAAGTTGGAAGGGACCTTGGAGGTCATCTAGTCCAACCCCCTGCTCAGGCAGGAAACCCTATACCATTTCACACCAATGGCTGTCCAGTCTCTTCTTGAAAACTTCCAGTGTTGGAGCATTCACCGCTTCTGGAAGCAGGCTGTTCCACTGGTTAATTATTCTAACTGTCAGGAAGTTTCTCCTTAGTTCTAAGTTAGTTCTAGGCCCATACCTGTCTTGCCCCAGAGGCCTCCTCTAGTGAAATTATACCTGTGCAAAGTGCAGAATTATCCTTCCTTTCTTCGCATGCAGACAGTCCCTGTAGCCAGGGAGACCTTTGCAAAAGCTTTATCGGATTTCAAAAGCTGGGCAATTATCTCCAGCCTATTGTTCGGAGGCATAAATTCGGGAGGAAGGTTTCTGCTACCTCGGTTTGAGAGAGCAGCCCGATCAGCAGGCCTATTAAACATTCATTCTGGGCTTGTGCAAGGCGACGCAGCAGCTGGCCTGAAAGCAAAAGAGGCTGTAAACCGGAGGGAGGATAAATGAAAAGGGAATCGAGGAAATACAGATGAATGAATGAATGAATGAATGAATGAATAAAATGCGCTTTGAGCTGACTTCTGCTCGTGGTGGCTGCACAGGGAGGTCCCTGAGGGTTTTATTTATTTATTTATTTTGGCAATGTTCCTTGCTAAAAAAAAAAAAAGTGCTTCTTTCTAGAATGTAGCATCTTTCCCAGTCTGGGGTTTTGTCCTGTGGTTTCTGTGTGGCCTCCCATCCAAACTCTAATTAAATTCAGCCCTGCTGTGCTTTTTGAGATATATTTCCCCTGAAGTCTTGTTGGGTTGCCTCACCACGACTGCAGTTGGGTGGTAATGGTGATATACACCAACTGTCTCTCTCTCTCTCTCTCTCTCTCTCTCTCTCTCTCTCTCTGTGTACACACACACATACACACACACATACCAACATACACATACACATACACATACATACCCATACACATATATACAGGTAATCCTGGACTTACAACAGAGAATAGAATAGAATAGAATAGAGTAGAATAGAATAGAATAGAATAGAATAGAATAGAATAGAATAGAATAGAATAGAATAGAATAGAATAGAATAGAATATATGGAATAGAATAGAATAGAATAGAATAGAATAGAATAGAATAGAATAGAATAGAATAGAATAGAATAGAATAGAAAATATTGAATGGAATGGAATGGAATGGAATAGAATAGAATAGAATAGAATAGAATAGAATAGAATAGAATAGAATAGAATAGAATAGAATGGAGAATAGAATAGAATAGAATAGAACAGAACAGAATAGATAGAATAGAATGGAAAATGGAATGGAATGGAATGAAAAATATAGAATAGAATAGAATAGAATAGAATAGAATAGAATAGAATAGAATAGAATAGAATAGAAAATATGGAATAGAATAGAATAGAATAGAATAGAATAGAATAGAATAGAATAGAATAGAATAGAATAGAATAGAATAGAATAGAGAAAATATGGAATGGAATGGAATGGAATAGAATAGAATAGAAAATAGAATAGAATAGAAAATATGGAATAGAATAGAATAGAATAGAATAGAATAGAATAGAATAGAATAGAATAGAATAGAATAAGGCAGTGATGGCGAACCTTTTAGAGACCGAGTGCCCACACTGCAACCCAAAACCCACTTATTTATCGCTGGATGCCAGGTGGGCATGGCCCATTGGATGGGCGTGGCTGTTGTCATGGCAGACTGGGTGGGCGTGGTCACCTCAATGTTGCTCGTGGGGAGGGATGCCTGTGGGGGCCGGGCAGGGTTGGGGGAGATCCAGGGGGTCTCTGGCAGGTGGGGTGGTAGGCAGGAGGCTCATCCTGAGGGGTGAGGCGAGGCAGAATGGGGGTGCCATTGTCGCAGGGCAAAGCAAGGCAGGGGCCAGGGTGGCTGCTGCCTGACACCATTGGCCCCCCCACACAGAGGCCAGCAAGCGCATGGGGGCCGACAGTGTCCGTCAGCAGCCACAACCTGCCGGTGGCTGGTGAACTCTGGGCTCCGCAGCCCACCCCCAGCAGTTCAGAGAAGCCGTCTCTGAGCTGGATGGACGGCCGACAGCTGAGGAGGCGATGCAGTGGGTCGTGCCCGGGAAAAGGAGAGCATGCGAGGCCAGGAGGGATGGGACGGGTGGGAGGGAGGGAAACCAGCCATGCTGGGATGCATCCGGCCACGGGGGACCTCAGCGAGTTAGCAGCGGCTGGTTGAAGAGGGACAGTTGCCATCTCCAGGGCATGGTGCGCGTGCCCACAGAGAGGCCTCTGAGTGCCGCCTCTGGCACGCGTGCCATAGGTTCGCCACCACTGGAATAAGGTGTCGGAATACATATTAGAATGTATTTTCTATTGCAACGACTACAGAATTATTCTGCCTGCAGATGGCAGTGTTTAGTGTGCATCTATGGTTATAATCTATGGTTTCTTGATGCTCTGAAGGGAGTTTCTTGTTTCCTGTGACAGTAATATACCGTATATGCCAGCGTATAAGGCGACCCGGCGTATAAGATGACCCCCATCTTTGGTGCCGAGTCGCATGCCTAGAACGTCGTCTTATACGCCGGAAACTACCAGTATTTCCGGCGTATAAGACAACTCGGCGTATAAGACGACCCCTGTCTTCGGCGCCAATTTTAACCCTTGCGAAAGTCGTCTTATACACCGGCATATACGGTAGTTGAGCAGTAAAGCACATGGTGACAGTACTCTTTCTTTGCTCTGTGTGGTGCTTTATATAAACAGAATTTCTAACAAAAGGGCTGAGGGGATTAGGTGTGAAGGATGAAACTTTGGCAGCTATGTTCCTCTGCATTTCAACTTGCTTTTAGATTAAGGAGGCAGGAGATGTTACTTTCAAGTGGGTAAGAAGGATTCAGATGAAGACCATGGGAGCCTGTCAAGGACACCAGAACAAGCGTGGAATTTGACGCAGACAGTTTCCGTAACAAAGTGGATTTATTGATATGGATTACATAAGACGTTGGGGGGGGGGAGTGTTGGCCGGGAAAATTATTGAATTGGTGTGGGGAATTAATTAGTTTTACTTTGACATAACCCTGCAGGGTATCCCATAAACAGTAAATGTTTCAGAAACAAGATGAACCTGGAGTTTTATTTGGATTCTCAAGCTGGATGTTGACAATAGGTATGTAAAGCAGAGACATCACCTGGCCGACAGAGGTCCGTATAGTCAAAACTACAGTTTTCCCAGTAGTAATGTAGGGTTGGACCATAAGAAAGGCTGAGCGCCAAAGAATGGATGCTTTCGAATTGTGGTGCTGGAGAAGACTCTTCAGAATCCCTCAAACTGCAAGGAGATCCAGTCAGTCGATCTTAAAAGAAACCAACCTTGACGCTTCTTTGGAAGGACAGATCCTAAAGCTGAAACTCAAATCCTTTGGCCACCAAAAGAAGAGAGAGGACTTCTTGGAATAACAGAATAACAGAGTTTTTAAGAAGAGACTGGACAGCCTTTTGTCCAAAATGGTGTAGGGTTTCCTGCCTGAGCAGGGGGTTGGACTAGATGACCTCCCAGGTCCCTTCCAACTTTACTACTACTATTATTATTAGAGTTGGAAGGGACCTGGAAGGTCATCTAGTCCAATCCCCTGCTCAGGCAGGAAACCCTATACCATTTCAGACAAATGGCTGTCCAGTCTCTTCTTAAAAACTTCCAGTGTTGGAGCATTTACCGCTTCTGGAGGCAGGTGGTTCCACTGGTTAATTGTCCTCACTGTCAGGAAATTCCTCCTTAGTTCCAGGTTGCTTCTCTCTTTGATGAGTTTCCATCCGTGGCTTCTTGTCCTGCCCTCAGGTGCTTTGGAGAATAGCTTGACTTAACAACAGAATAATAGAATATTATTATTCTATTCTATATATTATTATAGAAGCATGCTCATTTTTTAATTTAAAAAACTGAGGTTCCCAGCAATTTCCCGGTCTGCTCTTTCTTTTTTTCCCCCTTTCTTTGTTCCAAAAAACAAATTCAACTCCTTCCGTGTAACTAACAAGTTGATTCCTCGGGTGCCTTAATGATTTCCCCGTTTTGACACGTTACCACATACAAATTGTTAGAAGGCACATGTAGCCCTGGAGAACTGCAGATTAGGTCACTTATTCTATAGAACAACCCTTCTGGCTTCTGAGATTATTCTTATTATTATTTTAGCCTTCCTGGTGCCTTCCCAGCCTGAATCATGAGGGATAGAAGCATACTCGTTTGTTTGTTTTTTTTAATTTAAAAAAACCGAGCTTCCCAGGATGCCAATTTCCTCTGTCTGGTCTTTCTTATTCTTTTCTTTTCTTTTCTTTGTTCCCAGCAGACAAAGCATCCTTACCAGCTTATCCTCTGAAGGATTCTGTGGACTAAAGTCTTCCCCTGCAAGCATTAACCTGAATTGTACGGATTATCTTTTCCTTGTCTCGAACCGATGGTCTGTGCCATTTATAACCACCTACCACCGGAATGGAAGCATGCACTTTTACTAAATAATATAATATATATCTGTCTGTCTCCCTCCTGAAATTGCTGCCTTTTGACCTCTACAAATTGGTTTATTCTTCTCTCTCTCTCTCTCTCTCCCCTCTGCCTTCTTTCATTGCACAGATTTCCTGCCCCTGACGGCCAGCTGATGCCTTTCTGGAACAATGGTCATCCTACAGCAGGTGAGTTGTTTAAACCGCGGTTTGGTTTGTTCGCGGGGTTAATGTGAGAAAGTAGCTGTCACCAGTTGAATGGGTGTTGCATATGCATGTGTGTGTGTGTGCGTGAACAGTCTACAGCTTGGGGGGGGGGTCAGCTGAGGTCAAGCCATTTGGACAGGGCTCCTGTTTCTGGGAAAAGGGGGATGAAAAAATTGACATTTTGTTCTCTGCACAGCTTAAAAGGTACAATCGGAACACGCTGTCACAGATTAAACAGATTTAGTGGAGCAAAGAGGCCGCTGTGACTCGCTTGCTTTGCCAGTCAGTTGTGCATTGGAGAGAAAAACTGCAAAGGGGCTCATGTGAAATTGTGGGAATTGAACGCACTGCTTTTTTTTTTTTTAATTAGGGCGTTTGTGCAGGATCCAGAGCAGAGTTTGATATTTTTTTAACGGTTCTCCCCCCCCGCCCCGGCCAAAAAAGACACCGATCAAATAGAGCTTCAGATGCCGTTCAAAATATTAGCAAACCACGAAATTATAAATTAACACACATTGTGTCGTTTGAGAATTATACCTGGAGAGGGAGGGAACCCCATGGAGGAGGAAAGGAACTGTGTAAAGAAATTAATTCTAGAATATTTGACTCGGCAGTTTGAAAAATCCTCTACTCAAAGGAGGCCTGTGTTGTATCCGCCTTGGAGAAGATTTATCCTTGATTATTTAATATTCCAGTTTGCTGGAAATGTAACAGAGAGAATGAACTGCTCAGAAATAGTCCCATAAATTCGGAGTTTGTGACACCACCTCTAAATCGATCTGCTGTTCAAACAGATCTAAATCCCAGGCTAGGTTTATAAATCATTGTAAAGGAGCAATGGGTAAAGCGTTTTGTTTATCAAGATGGTGTATGTGATGGGGGGGGGGGTAGAGAATTCCATGACCTCCAGATGTTTTGGATCCCCGTCCCCCCCCCCAAATCATTGTGGGTTCGTGCCGGAGGAATGAAGCTTGACATCCCTGGGTGACACCCCTTCACACATTCAGGGTTGAATAGAGTTCTGCCCACAGCAATATGGCTTTTAAATATTGTTTGCAGAAAGGAGAAAATGCAAAAACAGGAGACCTGGAGGAGGAGGAGGAGGAGGAGACGGAGGAGGAGGAGGAGGCTGGAGAAAAAAGCTGAAGGAGGAAAAGGGAAGGGAAGGGGGAGAAGGAGAGGAAGAGGAAGAGGAGCAGAGGAAAGGGAAGAGGAAGGAGTAGGGGAAAGAAGAAGGGGAAGAGAGGAAGGAAAAGGAGGAGGAGGAGAACGGGAAGAAGGAAGAAGGGGAAAAGAGGAAGGAGGAAGAGAAGGGGAAGGAGGAAGGGAATGGAAGGAAGAATGGAAGAGAAGAAGGGAGGAATCAGAAGAAGAAAAGAAAGAGAAAGGAGGAAGGGAGGGTGAGGAAGAAAGAGGAGGAAGGAAGGGAAATGAAAGAAAGAAGGAGAAAGGCAGGCTGGAGAAGGAAAAAAAGAGGGGGAAAGGAACATAGGGAGGTAGGAGACAGAGAAGGAAACTTTGAATCTAAGTCTCGTTGCTTAATTCAGAGTCCAACAAATCTGATCCAACTATAGGTTTTTCTGCTAGGGCAGGGGGCTAGACTAGAAGACCTCCAAGGTCCCTTCCAGCTCTATTCTAGTCTGTTCTGTTCTGTTCTGTTTTATAATTCTATTCTATTCTATTCTGTATTTTTATTCTATTCTGTATTTCTGTTTTATTCTGTATTTCTGTTCTATTCTATTCTATTCTTATTTCTATTCTATTCTATTCTATTCTCTATTTCCTATTCTATTCTATTCTATTCTATTCTATTCTATTCTATTCTATTCTATTCTATTCTTATTCCTATTCTATTCTATTCTATTCTATTCTATTCTATTCTATTCCATTCCATTCCATTCCATTCCTATTCTATTCTATTCTATTCTATTCTATTCTATTCTTATTCGTATTCTGTATTCTGTTCTGTTCTATTCTACTCTACTCTACTCTACTCTACTCTACTCTACTCTACTCTACTCTACTCCACTCCACTCCACTCCACTCCACTCCACTCCACTCTATTCTATTCTATTCTATTCTATTCTATTCTATTCTATTCTATTCTATTCTATTCTATTCTATTCTATTCTATCCAAAGTTCATCCCCAGGTAAATGGGCCATTTCTCTAAGGAAGCAAAAGCCTAATCCCTGATATAAACTTTTTGGGAAGCTAAACTTTTGGGGAGACTAAAGAGAATCAGGACTGCAGTCTAATTCTCTGTCCCAGTTTAATTTTAATTTTTGTATTTATTATTAAATGTACACAAAAATATATGTGAGCACCGCACCGTTGCCTCCCACCGATTTTTCTCCCGATAGCTTTTTCAAAGACACCACGGACCAAATTTTAAAGAGCTCAGAAAAATCAATACAGACCATCTCTCCTTTTGGCTTTTGGCTTCCCCCCAAAAAAGCAGAAAGTTGTTGAGACTTTGTCTCGCAAAGTTGTTTGCGACACCCTTTTGATCCTGGGTTGACTGAAGGAAGAAAGAAACAAAGAGAGCCAAGATTCCACAAATGGGGAATTGGAAAAATACGCTTAGAGGCAGACAAACCTCTCCGTGTTTCTTTAAGCAAGATTTTAATTCCAAAACAGATTAAGGATTAGTTTGAAATCAGCAGGCCAGTGTGTGTGTGCATGTGTGTATGTGTGTGTGGAGGGGGTTCGCCATGTATTTTGAGAGCCAGGAAAATCTACATGGTGCTCTGCCTGCCAGCAGTTGCTAGCTTGTTTAGTGGTGTGTGTGTGTGTGTGTGTGTGTGTGTGTGTTAATGAGTTCGATAAACTTGTGGTTGCATTTGTAAAATACGCTTATCTGAGGTCTTACAGTAGTGGCCAAAATTGTGGAAACCTTTTGGGAAAAGTGTACAGTACAAATGCCACCTTTGGTTAAGTTTCCACCCATTTTTCTTCTAATTTCTTTATAACTGTAGCCTTGTTCACTTAATAATACTATTTTGCATCGCTTTCTGGGCGACCGGTCAACTCTTTGCACCATTACTTTAATTTTATGACGTTTTACAAGCTCACTAAATGAAAGAACACAAAAAAAAACCCCAACCGACTTGATAGCGATCACATAACACCTGACAAATGTCCTCCTCTCAGCTTCAATAAAGGACATCAATAACTGGATCCTACTGTGATCTGATTGGCTCATTGCCAAAACAAGATGACATCTGATTGGCTCTCTAGGCACTCATGCTCATTGGCTACAATCAGATGAAGGAAAGCTGCCTGAGATCAACCTAAGCAAGTTGTGCTTCCTTTTTCTGGCTATTTGGCTATAACTTTTCATAGAATACAATACAGATCATTGAACAAAATTTGTTGCATTACATTCTTGATTAAATTATCTTTCTATTGATATATAATTTTATGGTACTACTCCAAAACTAAATTACCAAGCTCTTGTAAACCTCAAAAATACGCTTCTCCCAAAAGGTTTCCACAATTTTGGCCACTACTGTATTTGGTTGTACACTAGGTGGGAGAAGAGTTATCTAGATCAGGGGGTCTTCAAACTTGGCCCTTTGATGACTTGTGGACTTCAACTCCCAGAATTCACGCTGGCTGGTTGAAGTCCACAAGTGGACTTGTGGTTGTGGTTGAAGTCCACAAGTCATCAAAGGGCCAAGTTTGAAGACCCCTGCCCTAGGGCAGTGTTTCCCAAACTTGACAATTTTAAGGCATGTGGACTTCAACTCCCAAAATTCCACAGCCAGCATTGCTGGCTTTGGAATTCTGGGAGTTGAAGTCCACATGCCTTAAAATTGTCAAGTTTGGGAAACACTGCCCTAGGGCAATGTTTCTCAACCTTAGCGGTTTTAAACTGTATGGACTTCAACTCCCAGAATTCACGCTGGCTGAGGAATTCTGGGAGTTGAAGTCCACAAAGTCCTAAAAGGGCCAAGTTTGAAGACCCCTGATCTGGATGTTTGCAGCCCACATGTGGTGGCCCTGCTAAACTTTTTTCATATCATTTGTGGCTTGCTTCTTTGTGGGCGAACATGTGGTGGGATTTCACCTCACCGGATTAATTTATGGAGCAATTCAGTCACCAGGTTAAAACAGACCCTGGTTGTCAAAGGTGCCAACTTTGGATTAGACCAGTGGTTCTCAACCTGTGGGTCGAACGACCATTTCACGGGGGTCGCCAAACAACGCAGGCCGCCATTTTTTCCCCCCTTTTCCTTAGCTGTGCTGCTCCCTTTTATTCTATTGGCTTTTGAAAGCCAACAGAATAGACTCTCTTGAATAGAGTCTAATTCTATTGGCTTTCAAAAGCCAATAGGAATTGTCCAGGCTGTCTCTGCCCTGCTGAGCCCGCCAAAAGTCCCATTCTGCAAACGGTGCTGCACCAGTTGAGTAGTCCTCGACTTACGACCGGTTGAGTAGTCCTCGACTTACGACCGGTTGGGGGTCGCGGCATTAAAAAGGTTGAGAACCACTGGATTAGACAGATAACGTTTCCAGTGAAAGCATCCATGTTTGAATCAGATAGTCCCAAAGCGGCTTTTCCAAAAGGCAACCGGACTTTGTTTTTCCTTGAAGACGTTTCCCTTCTGCTCCAAGAAGCTTCTTCCGTTCTGACTGTCCGAACGGAAAAAGCTTCTTGGAGGAGAAGGGAAACGTCTTCAAGCAAAAACAAAGATCCTTCAGTCAGAACTGGAGAAGCTTCTTCTGTTTGGATTTGAATCTATAATTTCTGGAGGCAAGCTGGTGGAATGACTTCCCTCCAGAGGTTGTGGGTGCTCCATCACTGGAGGATTTCAAAAAGAGACTGGACAGCCATTTGTCCAGAATGGGGTATAGGATCTCCTGCTTGATCAGGGGGGTTGGACTAGATGACCTCCCAGGTCCCTTCCAGCTTTGTTATTCTGTTATTCCTGTTGGACTTCTCCTTCAGGACCCTAAATCACATAGCCTCATAAACCAATTTTTGAGTAAGCTGTTGATGCTTCCGTTGTCGAGACTGCTAACATCGGATGTTCTTGCTTGCCATATATCAGTGGTTCTCAACCTTTTTAATGCCGCGACCCCCCAACCGGTCGTAAGTCGAGGACTACTCAACCGGTCGTAAGTCGAGGACTACTCAACTGGGGCAGCACCGTTTCCAGAATGGGACTTTGGGCGGGCTCAGAAGGGCAGCGACAACCTGGACAATTCCTATTGGCTTTGGAAAGCCAATAGACTTAGACTCTATTCAAGAGAGTCTATTCTATTGGCTTTCAAAAGCCAATAGAATAAAAGGGAGTAGCACAGCTAAGAAAAAGGGGGAAAAAATGGCGGACTGCGTTGTTTGGCGACCCCCGTGAAATGGTCGTTCGACCCCAAATGGGGTCCCGACCCACAGGTTGAGAACCGCTGCCATATATGAAGAAGCAAGCCTGTTTTTTATTTAGCCTGTATAGCAATTTTAGAGTTTAAAGCAGATAATACTAATCTAATGATGGGAAAATATGCAGCTACTCATAACAAAATCTGAGCACAGTATTGCCAAGGTCAGCTGTAATGGGGAGGGGCACTTCACCCTTCACATTAATTGGAGAATGTGATTGACGATTGCAGAATGAGGGTGTGAATTATGCTTTGTTACGGGTGATTGGGGGAGGGAAGATTCAGTTTTTGGCTTAACTTTCGTGCGTGCCGAAGCTATGCAGAAATAAAAGGATTCTTTAAGGTAAATAAGCCTCAAAGTTCTTTGAAAAGCTGCTTCTTTTCGGAACCATGTCATCCGTCTCATGTGCGATTTATGTGCCGCCTCCAAACTGTTTGCAGCTGTAACGACAGACGAGAACCGCTCTTCCCCTTTCCACCATCAGCTGACAACCTATTTGCATATAGATTAAAATATGGTCCATTGGCCTGCTCTGGATGGACCCATTTAGCATCTTAATGGCTCCCGCTGTCAAAATCCCGGCCTTCAAATTAGGGAATGAAGTCAGGCGTGCTTTCCCAGAGGTTGGGATTAGACCATGAGGAACACACGAGGTCGCACATGGAGCAGAAGGTTAGAAACATCTGGGAAATGTGTAAATACACCAGAGGTGTTTTTAAGGTTGGAAGGATCGCATAGGCTGGGGTAACCGTGAAATGGAGCTCAACTTTGGGTGAAATTTGAGTGCTTCTCAACTCTTGACAACTTTAAAACGTGTGGTCTTCAATTCCCAGAATTCCCCATTCAGCCATGCTGACTGTGGAATTCTGGGAGTCGAAGTCCACAGGTCAGAGCTTCGGTCAGAACTGAAGAAGCTTCTTTGGATGTATCGTCAAGGAAAAACAAAGTCGCGTTGCCTTTTGAAAAAGCACTTTGGGGACAACCAGGATCTGGATGACTGAGAATCTCCACGGGCATTTAGAATTCCAGAATTCCTTTCTCAGGATTCTGTTTCCTGATCTGTCCCGCCTCCAAGGGCTGCAAAATGGAGTTTGAAAATTGAAATTGGAAAACAGGAGCCAGCCGTGTGCAGCAGTAGCCCCCAAAAGCGAATACAATCCTTGGTTGTATTAACAGAGGCGTAGAATCAAAATCACGTGAAGTCTTAGTACGGCTTTACAAAGCCTTAGTAAGGCCATCCCTTGGAACACTGCATCCAGCTTTGGTCACCCTGTTACACAAAAGAGGTTGAGACTTTGGAAAAAGTGTAGAGAAGAGCAACCAAGATGATTAAAGGCCTGGAGATTAAAACATATTGCAGGAATTGACTATGGATAGAGAAAAGAAGGACATTATAGCAGCATTCCAGTATTTGAGGGGCTGCCACAAAGAAGAGGAGGGGGTCAACTTATTTTCCAAAGCACCAGAGGGCAAATCAAGAAGCAATGGATGGAAACTAATCAAGGAGAGAAGCAACCTGGAATTAAGGAGAAACTTCCTAACAGTGAGGACAACTAACCAGTGGAACAGCTGGCCTCCAGAAGTTGTGATGTTTCATCACTGGATGTTTTTAAGAAAAGACTGGACAGCCATTTGTGTGAAATTTTACAGGGTCTCCTGCTTGAGCAGGGGGCTGGATTAGAAGACCCCCCCCCCAAGGTCCCTTCCAGCTCCATTCTGATTGATTGAGAAACTAATTAAGGAGAGAAGCTACCTGGAATCAAGGAGAAACTTCTTAACTGCGCGTACAGTTAACCAGTGAAACAACTTGCCTTCCAAAGTTGTGGGTGCTCCATCTCTGGACGTTTTCAAGAAGAGACTGGACAGCCAGCTGTCTGAAATGTTATAGTGCAGTGATGGCAAACCTTTTAGAGACTGAGTGCCCAAACTGCAACCCAAAACCCACTTATGCATCATCGGGTGCTGGGTGGGCGTGGCCCATTGGCTGGGTGTGGCCAATTGGGTGGGCGTGGCTGCGGTGGTAACGGCAGACTGGGTGGAACTAAAAAGTTCAATCAATCAATTCCAACTTTGCGAGAACTTTTTTTTCCCCGCGAGAAGTTGACTGATTGAACCTTTTTATTTATTTATTTTTTTGCGCACAGCGGCTGAGGCCTAAAGCGAAAAGGTTTTATAAAACCCAGCTGAAGGCCTAGGACTGGAGCGATGGCACGCGTGCCCACAGAGAGGGCTCTGAGTGCCGCCTCTGGCACCCGTGCCATAGCTTCGCCACCACTGGTATAAGGTCTCCTGCCTGAGCAGGGGGTTGGACTAGATGACCTCCAAGGTCCCTTCCAGCTCTATTCTAATTGATTGTCTGAGTTCCTGGAGGCCAGGCCAGCTAGATATCTTAACCTCACGTCTATCCTTTGGGAATTTAAGATGCTGCTAGCTGGGCACGATACCACGGTCTTAATTATTTAAAAAATCGGTTGCTATGGCTTCCCAGCCCTGCGATCAGTTGAACGCTAAAGCAGGAGGCTGCGGGTGTTCGATTCCCTCCGGTGCATTGGTTAACTTGGCGTTGAAAGGTTTTAAGTTAATTAAAAGCCAAGTGTTGAAAGAGGGATTTGCTGATCTGGCTTAATAATTGGCCCTCAAAAAAAAAGTCCAGGGGACTCACTAAGCTGAAAGATGTAAGCTGAAAGCAGAGCTCCTTTTGAAAAGGAAAAAAAAAAAAAAAGGAAGGAAGGAAAACCCCAGGGTGGTGCAAAACATCTTGCAGAGCTACAATCTGGTTTTCAGCAGAGGAAAAACTCCAGGATGGTTTTAGGAATGGGTGGTGGAACACCGTAAATTGTTCCCTGCCCGAAGAAGCAAATTGGTCAGGAGAGGAGACCTCTGACGGGAGATACTTAGAAGACATCTAGAAGAAGAAGCCGAGAGAAGAATTTATTTTCAAGCCAAAAATTAAACTGAAGGGCCGAGTTCGTGGTGCAAAGATCACAGATCTTGGGAGGGGGGGGGACACGATAAGGAAAGCTGAAATGGTGCCATGTTCCAGTACCACAGTGAGATGGGGGTCCGCGAGAGAGACCAGAAAAAGTGGGCGCTGATCCGGAACGTCAACCAAGCCTTGAAAGTTCACACGCTTTTGCCGGTAAGAGAAAGTTAAGAGTCTTTGTTATTTGGGAGAAATAGGACGTTGCGCATCCTGGGCGTGCTTTATCTGGAAGGCAGACGGAGCGAAGGATGTGCTACTTACGCCTGAGTAAGCCTGCACAAGACTTGGGAAAACAAAAGTGTGCATTTAAGGTCTTCTGCTAGTGGCGGACTTTTTCCAATGGAGGGCTTTTTAAGCGAGGTCTGGTGGCATCTCCTTGGCTTTTGTACCGGTTGGAAAGATGTTTTTTTTTATAACATGTGAAAGTATTAGTGGATGTATCAAGGATGATCTCTGTGTTCTTGAAAAAGAATGTCTCAGAGAGAGAGAGAGAGAGAGAGAGAGAGAGAAGAGAGAGAGAGAGAGAGAAGAGAAAGAGAGAGAGAGAGAGAGAAAAAAGAGAAGAGAGAGAGAGAGAAAGAGAGAGAGAAAAAAAAGAGAAAGAGAGAGAGAGAGAGAAAAGAGAGAAGTGGAGAGAGAGAAACAGGAGAGGGAGAGAAAGGAAAAAGACAGAAAGAGAGAAAAGGAGAAAGAGAAAAGAGGAGAAAGAGAAAATAGGAGAGAGAAAGAAGGAAAGAGAGAGCAAAAGAGACAAAAAGGGAGAGAGAGAGAGAGAGAGAAAAGAGAAGGAGAGAGAAAGAGACGAGGAGAGAGAAAAAGAAAAAAGAGAAAGTAAAGAGGAGAGAGAAAGAGAAAAATAGAAGGAGAAAGAGATACAGAAAGAAAGAGAGAGAAAGAGAAAGAAAGAAAGAGAAAAGAGCAGAGAGAAAGAAAGGGACAAAGAGAGAAAAGAAGAGAGAGAGACAAGAGGAGAGAAAAAGGAAAGGAAAAAGAGAGAAAGTAAAGAGAAGGAGAAAATAGGCGAAAGAGAGAGAAACAGAAGGAAAGAAAGAAAGAGAAAAAGAGCAGAAAGAAAGGAAGGAAGGGAGAAACAGAGAAAAGGAGAAAGAGAGAAAAGATAAGGAAAGTAACAGGAGAGAGAGAGAGAGAGAGAGAAGTGGAGGGAGAGAAACAGGAGAAGGAGAGAAAGGAAAAAGACAGAAAGAGAGAAAAGGAGAAAGAAAAGAGGAGAAAGAGAAAAGAGGAGAGAGCAAAAGAAAGAAAGAGAGCAAAAGAGATAAAGAGAGAGAGAGAGAGAAAAGAGGAGAGAGAAAGAGACGAGAGAGAAAAAGAAAAAAAGAGAAAGTAAAGAGGAGAGAGAAAGAGAAAAATAGAAGGAGAAAGAGATACAGAAAGAAAGAGAGAGAAAGAGAGAAAGAAAGAGAAAAGAGCAGAGAGAAAGAAAGGGACAAAGAGAGAAAAGAAGAGAGAAAGAGACAAGAGGAGAGAAAAAGGAAAGGAAAAAGAGAGAAAGTAAAGAGGAGGAGAAAATAGGCGAAAGAGAGAGAAACAGAAGGAAAGAGAAAGAAAGAGAAAAAGAACAGAAAGAAAGGAAGGAAGGGAGAAACAGAAAAGGAGAAAGAGAGAAAAGATAAGGAAAGAAACAGGAGAAAGAGAGAGAGAGAGAGAGAGAGAGAGAGAGAGAGAGAGAGTCAGTTGGTGCAATATTTTCAGTTTCTCTGCTTTTATAGTATGGGGGGGTTGGAAGAGTCCCTTGAGACCATCAGTTCAACCCTTTCCCAGAATGTAGAATAAAGACTGCCCAGAATTTTCAGGGAGTTGGGTGGGTTTTAATTAACATTATAAATAATTTTTTAAAAAAACCAACAAAGAAATAATAGAGCCTTGTGGAAACATGGCCGTCCCGTTTCACTTGAACATACAGTATATCTTCTCAAAATTCCAGAAAGGTGATTCCTTCTTGAAGTATCATTATACAGGTAGTCTTTGACTTAACAACAGCTCATTGAGTGACCGTTTCAAGTTACGGCGGCACTGAAAATTCCAAAGCTTTGGAACTTTGGGAACTGTCAGATAAAAGAGGGAGCCCCCAGCTGCATAATGGGTGGAGAAAGAAGCTCAAAAGAGTATATAAACAGGGGGCAAAACCCGCCTTCACTAGCACTGATGAAGTTACTTAGTTAGGTAATGAAACGTCTGCAGGAAAACAATCCAGCTCAGAGAGCAGCAAGGACCCCACAGTCGTTGTTGTCCTCCTCCTCCTCCTCCTCCTCCTCCTCCTCCTCCTCCTCCTCCTCCTCCTCCTCCTCCTCCTTCCTACATAGCGTATGTGAATCATACTCCAATATTTCTGTGTTGCCACTCCTCCCAGGGGGATTATGTATGGATGGACCTCAGGACCAGACGGGAATTTGATGTTCCCATCGGAGCGGTGGTCAAGCTGTGCGATTCGGGACAAATCCAGGTGATCGACGATGAAGGAAACGTACGTAAAATGGACACGCGATTTGAACCCTCCTTTCCTTGATGTTCTGGGTATCGACAATCTTGGGCTCTCTACAGGTAGCCCTCAACTTACAACGGTTCATTTGGTGACCGTGAAAAATAGTTCCTAAGTCACTTTTATCGGTGCTGTTGTAACTTTGAACGGTCACTTAATGTTTTAAGTTGAGGGACTACCTGTAATCCGGAAACTGTTAGGAAGGAGCTGTCTTCACCCTCTTTCTCTCACACAAACGTGATTCTTGCTCCTCTGCAATGCAGCCCCTCCCTCTGGGGAATCCAGACTATATTCCGCCACACTTCCCCAGAGCTGTTTGGTACATGCATGGTATTCAACAGGCTCAGAAGGAATCGGGTGGCCATTTTCCCCCCCTTTTATTAGAAAGCAGAAGCTTTGGTGACCAGGTGAATCAAATGCAACACACAGGCCTCAGAGGCAGACGCTGCGTGTGTCTGATGAAGTCCCAAAGGTGCTTTTTCAAAAGGCAATGGGACAGCCTTTGCTTTTTTCTTCATGATGTTTTGCTTCTCACCCAAGAGGTTTCTTGGAGGATAAATTCTTTGTGTGTCCAATCACACTGGGCCAATACAGAATTCTATTCTGTTCTGTTCTGTTCTGTTCTGTAATTCTATTCTATTCTATTCTTATTTCTACTCTATTCTAGTCTTATTTCTATTCTATTCTTATTTCTGTTCTAGTCTAGTCTAGTCTTATTTCTATTCTACTCTATTCTATTCTATTCTATTCTACTCTACTCTACTCTACTCTACTCTACTCTATTCTATTCTATTCTATTCTATTCTATTCTTATTTCAACTCTATTCTATAGTCTTATTTCTATTCTATTCTTATTTCTAGTCTAGTCTAGTCTTATTTCTATTCTATTCTTTTTTCTTTTCTTTTCTATTCTATTCCATTCTAATCTTATTTGTATTCTATTCTACTCTGTTCTTATTTCTACTCTACTCTATTCTGTTCTTATTTCTACTCTATTCTATTCTTATTTCTACTATTCTATTCTATTCTTATTTCTACTCTATTCTATTATATTCTTATTTCTACTCTATTCTTATTTCTACTCTACTCTATACCTACTCTCCTCTACTCTATTCTGTTCGTATTTCTACTCTACTCTTATTTCTACTCTATATTCTATTCTTATTTCTACTCTACTCTATTCTACTCTACTCTTATTTCTACTCTATTCTACTTATTTCTATACTCTATACTCTATTCTGTTCTTATTTCTACTCTTATTTCTATTCTATTCTACTCTACTCTATTCTTATTTCTACTCTATTCTATTCTTATTTCTACTCTATTCTATTCTTATTTCTACTCTACTCTATTCTACTCTACTCTTATTTCTACTCTATTCTACTTATTTCTACTCTACTCTTATTTCTACTCTATATTCTATTCTTATTTCTACTCTACTCTATTCTACTCTATTCTTATTTCTACTCTATTCTATTCTTATCACTACTCTACTCTATATTCTATTTTATTCTAGTTCTGAATTGAAGAAGCTTCTTGAATAAGAAGCGAAACATCTTCAAAGAAAAACAAGATAGTCCAGTTGCCTTTTAAAAAAACAGCACCTTTGGGACATCCAGGATCTTGAGGACTGAGAATCTCCATGGACTCTCACAAAAGCGTCTGCCTTAAATCACATTTCTTGGCTGGGAAAGGGGCTAGTCCCTTTGATTTGTTGCCTCCCTAGATTAACACAGCCTTCCTGCGGAAACAGGGAGCTTCCCCCCAAAAGCTCAGTTCCCTCTGGTGCTCTGCAAAGCAACCCAGGTGGTGAAGCGTTTGCGCTGGTGCTTTAACCATGCGCTGTTTGATGCTCAGCTTGAGCTGCTGGCCTTGTGCGTCCTTTCCTTTCCATCTGGATCTCCATGGATGGGACTTGCTTGATTTTATTTATTTTATTTATTTATTTCAGGAGCACTGGGTCTCCCCTCAAAACGCCAGTCACATCAAACCGATGCACCCTACTTCTATCCATGGGGTGGAAGACATGATACGTTTGGGGGATCTGAACGAGGCCGGCATTCTGAGAAATCTCCTCATCCGCTATTGGGAGTGCCTCATTTATGTAAGTGCTTCTCCTGATGGAAGAGGGATTTGAAAGTTTTCCTTCGTTTAGAACAGCGGTTCTCAGCCTGCGGGTCGGGACCCCATTTGGGGTCGAACGACCATTTCATGGGGGTCGCCAAACAACACAGTCTGCCATTTTTCCCCCCTTTTCCTTAGCTGTGCTACTCCCTTTTATTCTATTGGCTTTTGAAAGCCAATAGAATAGACTCTCTTGAATAGAGTCTAATTCTATTGGCTTTCAAAAGCCAATAGGAATTGTCCAGGCTGTCTCTGCCCTGCTGAGCCCGCCAAAAGTCCCATTCTGCAAACGGTGCTGCACCCGTTGAGTAGTCCTCGACTTACGACCGGTTGAGTAGTCCTCGACTTACGACCGATTGGGGGTCGCGGCATTAAAAAGGTTGAGAACCACTGGTTTAGAATGATGATGGTATTAATGTCTATTCGTTTCATAATATAGCTCTAGTCCTCGAATTACAACAGTTCAAAGTTACAGTGTCCCCAAAAGGACACTGTTTTTCAAAAGGCAACGGGACTTTCTTTGTCCTTTAATTAAAGACGTTTTGCTTCTCATCAAAGAGGCTTCTTCAAACTGAAGACGTTTCTTGGATGAGAAGCGAAACATCTCTTGAAAAAGCATCTCCGTAGACAAAAGTTACAGCAGCACTGAAAAAAGTGAGTGAGGATGGTTTTGCTGTTGCAGCATCTCTGTGGTCATGAAAATGATGCTTGGCACATCATTCATATCTATGACAATTGCAGTGTCCCATGTGATCATGTGGAAACGTATAATAGACTTTCAATTCTATTTTACTCTACTCTACTCTACTCTAATCTAAATTTTATATTCTATTCTCCTCTCCCCTCCCCTCTCCTCTCTACTGTTGTTTCTCCTCTCCTCTCCACTGTTGTCTCTCCTCTCCTCTCCTCTCCTCTCCTCTCCACTCTTCTCCTCTCCTCTGTTGTCTCTCCTCTCCTCTCTACTGTTGTCTCTCTTCTCCTCTCCTCTCCTCTCCTCTCTACTGTTGTTTCTCCTCTCCTCTCCACTCCTCTCCTCTCCTCTCTACTGTTGTTTCTCCTCTCCTCTCCACTGTTGCCTCTCCTCTCCTCTCCACTCCTCTCCTCCCCTCTCTACTGTTGTCTCTCCTCTCCTCTCCACTCCTCTCCTCTCCTCTCTACTGTTGTTTCTCCTCTCCTCTCCACTGTTGTCTCTCCTCTCCTCTGTTGTCTCTCCTCTCCTCTCCACTCTTCTCCTCTCCTCTGTTGTCTCTCCTCTCCTCTCTACTGTTGTCTCTCTTCTCCTCTCCTCTCCTCTCCTCTCCTCTCTACTGTTGTTTCTCCTCTCCACTCCTCTCCTCTCCTCTCTACTGTTGTCTCTCCTCTCCTCTCCACTCCTCTCCTCTCCTCTCTACTGTTGTCTCTCCTCTCCACTGTTGTCTCTCCTCTCCTTTCCTCTCCTCTCCTCTCCTCTCCTCTGTTGTCTCTCCTCTCCTCTCCTCTCCACTCTTCTCCTCTCCTCTGTTGTCTCTCCTCTCCTCTCTACTGTTGTCTCTCTTCTCCTCTCCTCTCCTCTCTACTGTTGTTTCTCCTCTCCTCTCCTCTCCTCTCCACTCTTCTCCTCTCCTCTGTTGTCTCTCCTCTCCTCTCTACTGTTGTCTCTCTTCTCCTCTCCTCTCCTCTCCTCTCTACTGTTGTTTCTCCTCTCCTCTCCTCTCCTCTCCACTCTTCTCCTCTCCTCTGTTGTCTCTCCTCTCCTCTCCACTCTTCTCCTCTCCTCTCTACTGTTGTCTCTCCTCTCCACTGTTGTCTCTCCTCTCCTTTCCTCTCCTCTCCTCTCCTCTCCTCTCCTCTGTTGTCTCTCCTCTCCTCTGTTGTCTCTCCTCTCCTCTCCACTCCTCTCCTCTCTACTGTTGTCTCTCCTCTCCTCTCCATCCTCTCCTCTCTACTGTTGTCTCTCATCTCCTCTCTTCTCTCCTCTCCTCTGTTGTCTCTCCTCTCCTCTCCTTTCCTCTCCTCTCCTCTCCTCTCCTCTGTTGTCTCTCCTCTCCTCTGTTGTCTCTCCTCTCCTCTCTACTGTTGTCTCTCATCTCCTCTCTTCTCTCCTCTCCTCTGTTGTCTCTCCTCTCCTCTCCTCTCCTCTCCTTTCCTCTCCTCTGTTGTCTCTTCTCTCTCCTCTCCTCTCCTCTCCACTCCTCTCCTCTCCCCTCCTCCTTAGAGAAAAGGTTATCTGAACACAAAATAATATTTTCCTGCTCCCTCTGCTTTAAAACACAGACTAACTGTGGCGGAAGGGTAAGTATACCAAGTGCCTTGTTGTCGCACTGCCTTACGCTCTGCTCTGTATTTGATGCTACATTTTGCGGATCGCTTCCGTCTGCTTGCTTTGCTTGGAAAGGAGAGCATTTATGTCCACCCCCTCACCTGGTTGCTCGCTGCATGGTTTTGCAGCTTTGCAAAAAGAGAGAGAGAGAGAGAGAGAGAGAGAGAGGGATGGAGGCAGGGAGGGAGCAAGGATCCCAGGAGAATGCTTAGCTTGGTCTGGGGGGCGGGGGGGGGGCAGCACTTGCGATTGCTTTGTTTTTGGTTCACGCTTTCCTTTGGATGGAACCCGCTTCATCTCTGTTACTGATATGGCTCTGGGCTGAAAAAGCAGCACACAATTCAGTCTTGTGTCCGTGACACGTTGTGGGGTTGAACGGGGACGGTTTGTAACTTTCTTTTCCCCACAGATCCTTGGGAAAAATGGGAGCTCAACTTTGGCCACAGTGAAGTAGCATTTTCTGCTTACGAATGTACAGCAACGTTTCCCTAAGAGGATGACTTTAAGATGGGGGGGGGGGAGGTTGCAACTCCCAGTATTCCCCAGCTTGTATGGCTGGCTGGGGGAATTCTGGGAGTTGAAGTCCACCCATTCTGACAGGGAATTCTGGGAGTTGAAGTCCACCCATTCTGGCTGGGGAAATTCTGGGAGTTGAAGTCCACTCATTCTGACAGGGAATTCTGGGAGTTGAAGTCCACTCATTCTGACAGGGAATTCTGGGAGTTGAAGTCCACTCATTCTGACAGGGAATTCTGGGAGTTGAAGTCCACCCATTCTGACAGGGAATTCTGGGAGTTGAAGTCCACCCATTCTGACAGGGAATTCTGGGAGTTGAAGTCCACCCATTCTGACAGGGAATTCTGGGAGTTGAAGTCCATGCTGGATGAGGACTAAATAAAAGGTTAGGTTGCTTTTTTGCTATGACTCCAGGTTAAAGTATTTTTTTAAATTAAATTGTCAGCATAATAACACAGACGACAATTAATCGTTTCAGCTGTTGCTATCATAACACTGAAATATTTGTTTACTTTCATAAATGAAATAATTGATAAAGTATTCCTTATTAAACTGCCAACATAATAACTACAACAACATCCAACAGTCAAAAGTACCAAATCTAGTGGACCTTGCTACTTTCTATTACCCCTACTTACTATTACTACTACTGCAATTGCTACTACGACCTTGGAAGGATTAACTCATCAAAAATGCTGTGGAATCAGAACTATCTGGTATAACAGCAGTTTATAACAATAATAACAGCAGCAATAATAATAATCATTGTTTAACCCTTTTCGCGAAGTGGCTGATCTCGTAGCCAGATCCATGGTCTGAGCTCGTCCAATTTTTCTTACCCTCTGCCCTCGTGTCTGTGCATGTGTGTATGTGTATTTCTTTCTGTTCGCTCTCCAGACGTACACAGGCTCAATCCTGGTGGCTGTAAATCCCTACCAGCTACTTCCCATTTACTCCCCGGAGCAGATCCGTCTCTACACCAACAAAAAGATCGGGGAGATGCCTCCCCACATTTTTGCCATCGCAGACAATTGCTACTTCAACATGCAAAGGAACAACAGGGATCAGTGCTGTATTATAAGGCAAGTGGGGAGATAATAATAATAATAATAATAATAATAATAATAATAATAATAATAATAAAAAGTTGGAAGGGACCTTGGAGGTCATCTAGTCCAACCCCCTGCTCAGGCAGGAAACACTATACCATTTCAGACAAATGGCTGTCCAGTCTCTTCTTAAAAACTTCCAGGGTTGGAGCATTCACCGCTTCTGGAGGCAGGTAGTTCCACTGGCTAATTGTCCTAACTGTCAGGAAGTTTCTCCTTAGTTCTAGGTTGCTTCTCTCCTTGATGAGTTTCCATCCGTTGCTTCTTGTCCTGCCTTCAGGCACTTTGGAGAATAGCTTGACTCCCTCTTCTTTGGGGCAGCTCCTGAGATGTTGGAACATGGCTATCATGTCCCCCCTTGTCCTTCTCTTCATTAAACTAGATACCAGGTTCCATCAAGGAGACTCTAGAAAGAGTACAGAGAAGAGCAACAAAGATGATTAGGGGACTGGAGGCTAAAACATATAAGGAACGGTTGCTAGAATTGGGTATGTCTAGTTTAACGAAGAGAAGGACAAGGGGGGACATGATAGCAGTATTCCAATATCTCAGGGGCTGCCATAAAGAAGAGGGAATTAAGCTATTTTCCAAAGCACCTGAAGGCAGGACAAGAAGCAACGGGTGGAAACTAATCAAGGAGAGAAGCAACCTAGAACTAAGGAGAAACTTCCTGACAGTGAGAACAATTAATCAGTGGAACAGCTTGCCTCCAGAAGCAGTAAATGCTCCAACACTGGAAGTTTTTAAGAAGAGACTGGACAGCCACTTGTCCGAAATGGTGTAGGGTTTCCTGCCCGAGCAGGGGGTTGGACTAGATGACCTCCAAGGTCCCTTCCAACTTTACTAATATGAACATATGAACAAGCACACCTGGAGCCCTTCTGTGTAGTTTTTTTATTGCTCTTCACCTACAGACTGAATCTTGCCGGACTAAAGCAATTATCCACATATCTATTAGATATACTCTGTGAATTACTAGGGAAGGTCCCACCTTGCCCTCTTCCTGCCCACCACACATTCCCAGCTCCATGTTTTTTTCTTTTTTTTGCCCTGTAGGAGAGCCACTTGCACTGGGCAATAGAATAACAGAATAACAGAGTTGGAAGGGACCTTGGAGGTCATCTAGTCCAACCCCCTGCTCAGGCAGGGAAAACTACTATACCATTTCAGACAGATAGTTGTTTCAATCTCTTCTGAAAAGCCTCCAATGTTGGAGCATCCGCAACTTCTGGAGGCAAGCCATCCCACTGATTCATTGTTCCCGCTGTCAGGAAATTTCTTCGTAGTTCTAGGCTGGATTGTTCCTTGATTAGTTTCTCTCCATCAAAGAAAGAAAGGAAAGAGAGAGGGAGAGAGGCATAGAAAAGAGATAGGAAGAAGAAAAAAGGAAGGAGAGAAGAAAGAAAGAAAGAAAGAAAGAAAGAAAGAAAGAAAGAAAGAAAGAAAGAAGGAAAGTGAGGGAAAGAAAGAAAAAGAAAGAAAAAGGAAGGAAGGAAAGAGAAAGAAAGAAAGAAAGAAAGAAAGAAAGAAAGAAAGAAAGAAAGAAAGAAAGAAAGAAAGAAAGAAAGAGGAAAGGAAAGGAAGGAAGGAAGGAAGGAAGGAAGGAAGGAAGGAAAGAGAAAGAAAGAAAGAAAGAAAGAAAGAAAGAAAGAAAGGAAAGTGATGGAAAGAAAGAAAAAGAAAGAAAGAAAGAAAGAAAGAAAGAAAGAAAATGAGGGAAAGAAAGAAAAAAGAAAAAAGGAAAGAAAGAAAGAAAGAAAGAAAGAAAGTGAGGGAAAGAAAAAAAAGAAAGAAAAAGGAAGGAAGGAAAGAGAAAGAAAGAAAGAAAGAAAAAATGAGGAAAGAAAGAAAAAAGAAAGAAAAAGGAAAGAAAGAAAGAAAGAAAGAAAGAAAGAAAGAAAGAAAGAAAGAAAGAAAGAACTGGACAGCCCTTTGTCTGGAATGGGGTGGGGTCTCTTGTTTGAGCAGTGGGTTGGACTAGATGACCTCCAAGGTCCCTTCTGACTCTGTTATTTTGTTAACTGTAGTGATTCCTTAACAATTGTTGCGAGAAAGGTCCTAAAATGGGGCGAAACTCGCTTAACAAATGTTTCACTTAACAACAAACATGTTGGGCTCAATGGTGGTCGTAAATCGAGGTATTACCTGTACTCTTTTTTTAAAAAACGTTGCAGTGGTGAGTCGGGCGCGGGGAAAACGGAGAGCACGAAGCTGATCCTCCAGTTCCTGGCAGCCATCAGCGGCCAGCATTCCTGGATCGAGCAGCAGGTCCTGGAAGCCAACCCCATCTTGGAAGGTGCGCCTCTGGGCCTGGCGAGGGGGGAGGCCGCCTGGGGGGAAAGAGGGGCCGGGGATGCTTCTGGTCCGACACCAGGCCCTGCAGGGCACCAGGAGCAGTCTCGGCTGCAGGGAGTCCTCGGCTTACGGCCATTTGCTGAGGGAGCATTTGAAGTTAGGAACAGCCCTGAAAAAGGGATCTATGAGCGTTTCCCACACTTCTGAGGAAGGAAGGAAGGAAGGAAGGAAGGAAGGAAGGAAGGAAGGGAGGGAGGGAGGGAAGGAGGAAGGAAGGAGAGAAGAAGGGAGGGAGGAAGGAAGGAAGGAAGGGGAGAGGGAGGGAGGGAGGAGGGAAGGAAGGAAGGAAGGAAGGAAGGAAGGAAGGAAGGAAGGAAGGAAGGGAGGGAGGGAGGGAGGAAGGGAGGAAGGAAGGAAGGAAGGAAGGGGAGAGCAAGGGAGGGAGGAAGAGGGAGGGACAAAGGAAAGGAAGGAAGGAAGGAAGAAGGAAAGGAAGGGAGGGAGGGAGGAAGAAGGAAAGGAAGGAAGGAAGAAAGAAGGAGGGAGGAAGGTAGGAAGAAGGAAAGGAAGGATGGAGGGAGGAAGCATAAATTTGAAGTTACTACAGCACTGACATCGGTCCTCACAGTTACAACTGTTGCAGCATCCCCATGGTCACATGATCAAAATTTGGATGCTTGGAAACTGGCATGTAATTATGATGGTTGCAGCATCCTGGGGTCATGTGATCTCCATTTGCACCCTTCCCATCCAGCTTCCAACAAGCCAAGTCAATGGGGGAAGTCCACAAGTCATGAAGGAGCCATAGTTCCCCCACGCAGGCTCAGGAATTCTGGGAGTTGAAGTCCACGAGTCATGAAGGGGCCAAAGTTTCCCTCATGCTGGCTGAGGAATTCTGGGAGTTGAAGTCCACGAATCATGAAGGGGCCATAGTTCCCCCATGCTGGCTCAGAAATTCTGGGAGTTGAAGTCCATGAGTCATAAAAGAGCCCAGGTTTCCTACCCCTGACCTAAGTGCTTCTTTATTGGATCCAGTGCCCCATTTAAACCTGGTTTGGAAGAAATGGCTTAGTGCAATCTTGGTTACACCTTTGTCTGTCTGTGCTCTGTTAGCTTTTGGGAATGCGAAGACCATTCGCAACGACAATTCAAGCCGGTTTGGCAAATACATTGACATCCATTTCAACAAGCGAGGGGCGATTGAGGGCGCTAAAATTGAGCAGTACCTGTTGGAGAAATCCCGCGTCTGCAGACAGGTAAGCCATCCCTTACAGACAGCCCCTTAGATGTACAGGTAGTCCTTGAGTTACAACCATTCCTTTAGTGACTATTTGAAGTTACAACAGCAGTGAAAAAAGTGACTTATGACCATTTTTCACACTTATGATGGTCGCCGTATCCCGGGGTCATATGATCTCCTTTTGTGACCTTCTGACAAACAAAGACAATGGGAGGGGGCAGATTCACTTAACAACTGTGTTGCTAACTGCACAACTGCAGTGATTCACTTAACAACCGTGGTCGTAAAAGGGGGGAAACCTCACTTAACAACTATCTGGCTTAGCAATGGGAAATTTCAGCTCAATTGTGGTTGCAAATTGAGGATTACCTGTATCCACCTCACCCACCTTCTCAGCAAGACAGTGGGGGGCTCTGCTGTTGGGGGGATGCCCTACCTCGCAAGACAGTTGGGAAGAAGAGAATTCCGATCTGGTTATTCAAACAAGACAGACAAGAAACAACGGATGGAAACTGATCAAGGAGAGAAGCAACCTGGAACTAAGGTGGAATTTCCTGACAGTGAGAACAATTAACCAGTGGAACAACCTGCCTCCAGAAGTTGTGGGTGCTCCATGACTGGAGGTTTTCAAGAAGAGATTGGACAACCATTTGTCTGAAATGGGATAAGGTCTCCTGCTTGAGAAGGGGGCTAGACTAGAAGACCTCCAAGGTCCCTTCCAGCTCTATTGTAACCTTTCACCTCTCCTGTTCTCTTTTTCCTCAGGCTCAAGATGAGAGGAATTATCACATATTTTACTGCATGCTGAAAGGAATGAGCTCGGAGCAGAAAAAAATGCTGGGACTTAAAAAAGCAGCCGATTATAATTATCTTTCCATGGTAAGAGATTAAAACAAATCATTTTTCCAATCTCCTTTTTCTGCATGGCTGCAACGGCTGATCCTTGTTATAAACCAGTGGTTCTCAACCTTTTTATACGGCGACCCCGGTATAAGCAGGCGGTGTGCATGCGTCGTGCTGCCCCCCCTGCGCAGTGCGCATGCGCGGCGGCGCCATGTGCGGTGTGCATGCGCGGCAGCGCCCCATGTGCCGCGTCCTGCACAGCGCGCATGCGCAGCACGCCCCCATGCGCCGTCCCAGGAAAAAAATGGCGGATCGCGTTGTTTGGCGATCCCCGTAACATGGTCGTTCGACCCCAAATGGGGTCGCAACCCACAGGTTGAGAACCAGTGTTATAAACGAAGCCGTGATAGAAATTTTTTGGGAGCTTGTATGATAGATGTTGATCAGGGGTCTTCAAACTAGGCCCTTTTATGGCTTGTGGACTTCAACTCCCAGAATTCCTCAGCTAGCGTGCCTGGCTGAGGAATTCTGGGAGTTGAAGTCCACAAGTCATGAAGGGGCCATAGTTGCCCCATGCTGGCTGAGGAATTCTGGGAGTTGAAGTCCACAAGTCATGAAGGGGCCATAGTTCCCCAATACTGGCTGAGGAATTCTGGGAGTTGAAGTCCACAAGTCATGAAGGGGCCATAGTTCCCCCATTCTGGCTGAGGAATTCTTGGAGTTGAAGTCCACAAGTCATGAAGGGGCCATAGTTCCCCAATACTGGCTGAGGAATTCTGGGAGTTGAAGTCCACAAGTCATGAAGGGGCCATAGTTCCCCAATACTGGCTGAGGAATTCTGGGAGTTGAAGTCCACAAGTCATGAAGGGGCCATAGTTCCCCAATACTGGCTGAGGAATTCTGGGAGTTGAAGTCCACAAGTCATGAAGGGGCCATAGTTCTCCAATACTGGCTGAGGAATTCTGGGAGTTGAAGTCCACAAGTCATAAAAGGGCCAAGTTTGAAGACCCCTGATGTTAATGGTGGTTTGTTCTCCGGGCTTTGCTGTTGAGCTTCCGAACGTTTTGTCACCGGGCTTCTCTGCTTATATTACTCTCATGTGGTTGGTAGATCATGTGACCAGCTGGTCGTGACAGGACATACCACCACACGGCCGATGTAGAAGCCTGATATTCTGTCAAACGATCGATCAGTTTGGAAGCAGCCTAAGAACCGATAATAATCAATCGTATCAATCGAGCGAGCAAGCAATGATGGCACCAACCACCGCTTCGCTTAGTGACCTTCGCACGGCATCACCAGCTGGTCACGTGGCACGTCACACAATATGACCAGTCAGTCACATGAGCCACTGACCATATGACCACATGAGATCAATAAAAGCGGAGAAGAACTGAAGCAAGATGCTGCAATGGAGGTCCCACTGAGGATGTCGCCTACCCCTGTGAAGATTCAAAAGCTAAACGGCAAAGCCTGGAGAAGAAAGAAAAGAAGAAATAGGGGACACATCATAGCAGCGTTCCAGTATCTCAGGGGCTGCCTCAAAGAAGAGGGGGTCAAGCTATTCTCCAAAGCGCCTGAAGGCAGGACAAGAAGCCACAGATGGAAACTCATCAAGGAGAGAAGCAAACTGGAATTAAGGAGAAACTTCCTGACAGTGAGGACAATTAACCAGTGGAACCACCTGCCTCCAGAAGCAGTGAATGCTCCAACACTGGAAATTTTTAAAAAGAGGCTAGACAGTCACTTGACTGAGACGGTATAGGCTCTCCTGCTTGAGCGGGGAGCTGGACTAGAAGACCTCCAAGGTCCCTTCCAGCTTCTATTCTATTCTATTCTATTCTATTCTATTCTATTCTATTCTATTCTATTCTATTCTATTCTATTATTCTGTCCTATTCCTTATTCTGTCCTATTCCGTATTCTATTCTATTCTATTCTATTCTATTCTATTCTATTCTATTCTATTGTATTCTATTCTATTCTATTCTGTATTTCTATTCTATTCTATTCTTATTCTATTCTATTCTATTCTATTCTATTCTATTCTATTCTATTCTATTCTATTCTATTCTATTCTATTCTATTCTATTATTCTGTCCTATTCCTTATTCTGTCCTATTCCCTATTCTATTCTATTCTATTCTATTCTATTCTATTCTATTCTATTCTATTCTATTCTGTATTTCTATTCTATTCTATTCTTATTCTTATTCTATTCTATTCTATTCTATTCTATTCTATTCTATTCAGTGGAACCACCTGCCTCCAGAAGCTGTGGGTGCTCCATCAGTGGAGATTTTTAAGAAGAGACTGGACAATCACCTCTCTGAGACAGTATAGGTTCTCCTGCTTGAGCAGGGGGCTGGACTAGAAGACCTCCAAGGTCCCTTCCAGCTCTATTCTATTCAAACTAAGCCATAACCTGCTTGTGGAACCAAAATGTCAGTTAGGTCAGCCTCTCTAATGCTTTGCACACTCTTGTCCTTGCACCAGGGCAACTGCATTACTTGTGACGGAAGAGACGATAGCAAAGAATACGCCAACATCCGAGCAGCCATGAAAGTCCTCATGTTCACCGACACGGAGAACTGGGAGATCTGCAAACTTTTGGCCTCCATCCTGCACATGGGAAACCTGCGATACGAAGGTAGCAGCCCCATCGCTGTGAAGGGATGGAGTAGGAACTCTAGTGTGGTTTTGTCACGTTCTCTCTTTTCAGTTCATTATTATCGATTGAGGAGAAGCTTTGTAGCTCAGGGTTGAAATGAGGGGACCTTGGTGGCCTCTGAATTTGGTGGTTTTCTTTGCAGACGTTTCATTATCCAACTAGGTAATAGCATCAGTGCTAGAAGGGAGTAGGGTGTGTGGAGAGAGAAGAGGAGGAGGAAGAGGAGGAGGAGGAGAAGGAGGAGGAAAAGACTGTGGGGTCCTAGATAATATCATCAGTGCTAGAAGGGAGTGGGATGTGTGGTGGTGGTGGTGGAGGAGGAGGAGGAGCAGGAGCAGGAGCAGGAGCAGGAGGAGCAGGAGGAAAAACACGGTGGGGTCCTAGGTAATAGCATCAGTGCTAGAAGGGAGTAGGGTGTGTGGAGAGAGAGAGAGAGGGAGAGGGGAGGAGGAGGAGGAGGAGGAGGTGTGGTGGTGGTGGTGGTGGTGGTGGTGGAGGAGGAGGAGGAGGAGGAGGAGGAGGAGGAGGAGGAGGAGGAGGAGGGGGGGGGGAAAAGGCTGTGGGTTACTTGATGCTTTCTGATCCTGTCTGCTTTCTTGCAGACATTTCATTATCCAACTAGGTAACATCATCAGTGCTAGAAGCGAGTGGGGTTTGCTCTGTGCAAACAATCCTCTTGTATATAAACAGAGCGCAAAACCCAGTCCCACTGCTACCACCAGTTTGTTTCTGCTTCTCTTTCTGCAGCCCGGAACTACGACAATCTCGACGCTTGTGAGGTTCTCCACTCTGCATCCTTGATAACCGCTGCGTTGTTGCTGGAGGTGAGCTGGATTCTCTCCTGTCTTGTTAGGTGGAAGCTGTAGGAAGCTCCCCTTACAGCAGAGGTGAAGAACTACGGCCTCTTCATGACTTGGGGACTTCAACTCCCAGAATTCCTGAGCCAAGCCATGCATGGCTGGCTCAGGAATTCTGGGAGTTGAAGTCCACAGATCATGAAGGGGGCCATAGTTCCCCCATGCTGGTTCAGGAATTCTAGGAGTTGAAGTCCACCAATCATAAAGGGGCCATAGTTCCCTTATACTGGCTCAGGAATTCTGGGAGTTGAAGTCCACAAGTCATGAAGGGGCCATAGTTCCCTCATGCTGGCTCAGGAATTCTGGGAGTTGAATTGCACAAGTCATGAAGGGGCCATAGTTCCCCCATGCTGGCTGAGGAATTCTGGGAGTTGAAGTCCACGAGTCATGAAGGGGCCATAGTGTCCCCATGCTGGCTGAGGAATTCTGAGAGTTGAAGTCCACCAGTCATAAAGGGGCCATAGTTCCCTCATGCTGGCTCAGGAATTCTGGGAGTTGAAGTCCACAAGTCAAAGTGCCATAGTTTCCCTCCCCTGTGCTTACAGGTAGTCCTTGTTTAGGATTAAGAGGTCATAAAATCAGGCAATAGAAAGCTTGGAAAATTGAATTAAATGCTTTATTTATTTGTCCAAGTGATTAAACACATAAAGAATTTGTCTCCAGAACAGAAGCACACATGTACATGCAAAGCAAAATGACAACAACAACAACAACAATAATAATACATCCTGAATTTATGAGACCTGAATATTCTGACTTTGCAAAAAACCACTCTACTCGGAACTGCCTATATTCAAGTAGTCCTTGACTTACAACCGTTCATTTAATAACTGCTCAAAGTTACAACAGCACTGAAAAAAGGGACTTATGACCGTTTTTCACACTTAACGACCGTTGCAGCATCTCCGTGGTTGCGTGATCAAAATTCAGAAGCTTGGACAACTGGCACGTATTTATTGATTGATTTACATCCCGGAGTCTCACGATCACAATTTGCAACCTTCGGACAGGACTTCCAATAAATAAAGTCAATGGGGGAAAACCAGATTCAGTTAATGACTCCGTGCTTCACTTAATGGCTGCATGGATTTGTCAATTTTGGGCTCCGTTGTGGTGATAAGTCGAGGACTTTGATTTTGAGCAAAATGCACCCATAGAGAATCATTGGTTCACTTTGTCTGAAGTTGTATAGGCTTTCCTGCCTGAGCAGGGGGTTGGACTAGATGACCTCCAAGGTCCCTTCCACCACCACCATTATTATTATTATTATTATTATTATTATTATTATTATTAGTAGTAGTAGTAGTAGTAGTAGTAGTAGTACTTTAAGACGGTGGTATTCGCTTCACAACTGCTGCAAAAAAAATATGCATAAATTCAGGTTGGTCACGGTGCGTGCTAACACAACTTTTATTACGTGCTGGCTGGGGAATTCTGGGAGTTGAAGTCCACCCCCTCTTAAAGTTGTCAAGATTGAGAAACACTGGGCTGCAGGATAGGTCTCAAACCCCCCCCCAACTGTTTTAAGGAAACTTCCCTTGATGTTTTTTGGGGGGGATGTGTGCAAAATATTGGCTAGTTCTGCAAATTTGTGCAACCGTGACTGGCGCCTCACTCCACTACGGAAGAGAACAAGAACTAGTCCGTGTACAGGCAGCCCTCGACTTACGACCGCAAACAAGCCCCAAATTTATGCTGCTAAGTGAGACACTCTGCCCCACTTTACGACCTTCCTCGCCCCGGTTTGTAAGTGAATCGCCGAAGTTGTGACGTTAATCACACGGTTGTTAAATGAATCTGGCGTTTCCCCCCCGCCCCGTGGACTTTGCTCGCCAGGAGGTCACGAAAGGGAGATTGCGTGACCCGCCCCCAGGACGCTGCGACCGTCGTAAATGTGAGTCAAATTTGTCAAGCATCTGATCGTAAATCACGTGACCCTGGGGATGCTGCAATGGTCATAAGGGTGAAAAAATGTTTTTCCAGTGTCATTGTAACTTTGAACGGTCGCTAAGTGGATCGTCGTACGTCGAGGACCTCCTGTAAGCTTTTCTCCTTAATGCTTTTAGGTTGAGCCTCAGGATCTGATGAACTGTCTGACTAGCCGGACTATTATTACGAGGGGAGAGACCGTTTCCACCCCGCTCAGCATGGAACAGGCCATAGATGTCAGAGATGCATTTGTGAAGGTGAATTCTGATTTGCCCTCAGTCCTTTCCCGCCATTTCTTGGTGCCCTCTTCAGAAAAAACTACATGTCCCAAGATTCTTAGAGAGAGGACCTCATCTAATAATAACAATAGAGTTGAAAGGGACCTCGGAGGTCTTCTAGTCCAACCCCCTGCTCAGGCAGGAAACCTCCTTATACCATTCCATTTTTAATGATTGGAAACCCTTTGTGTTTTTTTTTTGCATGAAATAGAAAAAAGTGAATACGTGGTTGTTATGTCTGGAAGTTGAAGTCCACGAGTCATGAAGGGGCCATAGTTCCCCCATGCTGGCTCAGGAATTCTGGGAGTTGAAGTCCATGAGTCATGAAGGGGCCACAGTTCCCCCATGCTGGCTGAGGAATTCTGGGAATTGAAGTCCACGAGTCATGAAGGGGCCACAGTTCCCCCATGCTGGCTGAGGAATTCTGGGAGTTGAAGTCCACGAGTCATGAAGGGGCCACAGTTCCCCCATGCTGGCTGAGGAATTCTGGGAGTTGAAGTCCACGAGTCATGAAGGGGCCATAGTTCCCCCATGCTGGCTCAGGAATTCTGGGAGTTGAAGTCCTCGAGTCATGAGGGGACCATAGTTCCCCCATGCTGGCTCAGGAATTCTGGGAGTTGAAGTCCACGAGTCATGAAGGGGCCATAGTTCCCCCATGCTGGCTCAGGAATTCTGGGAGTTGAAGTCCACGAGTCATGAAGGGGCCATAGTTCCTCCACGCTGGCTCAGGAATTCTGGGATTTGAAGTCTACGAGTCATGAAGGGACCATATTCCCCCATGCTGGCACAGGAATTCTGGGAGTTGAAGTCCATGAGTCATGAAGGGGCCATATTCCCCCATGCTGGCTCAGGAATTTTGGGAGTTGAAGTCCACGAGTCATGAAGGGGCCATAGATTATAGGAAAAAAATGAAAATAATGTTGTAACCATAAAGCAAGGGATCAGCTAACGTTTATACTTGTAAATGCTGGGAAAGAAAACCAGAAGTTATTTCTTTATACTTTCTCTCTCATTCCCTCCTTTCTTTTCCTTTCCTTTCCATTCCCTTCCAATTTTCACTTTTCCCTTTCTTACCCTTCAAACAATTTGCCTTTATAAGCATTTAAGGCCCCTTAGAAACCATGTGAGAAATGTTTATAATTGCCATTGCTGTGCTACCCCCCTAAAAAAGGGGATGAGGGGGAAAAAAAGAAATAAAAAAGGGAAGAGAAAATATTTTTCTACCTCACAGTTCAGTTCCAAACAACCCTAAAAAAAAAACAAAACCACTGGTTTTAGAGCAGTGTTGACAACTTTAAGATGGGTGGACTTCAACACCCAGAATTCATGCTGGCTGGGGAATTCTGGGAGTTGAAGTCCACCATCTTCAAGTAGCCGAGAAACTCAGGAATTCTGGGAGTTGAAGTCCACCCATCTTAAAGTAGCCGAGTGTGAGAAATACTAAACTAGAACATAAGAGCCAGGATAAAGAGGAACAGCTCCCAAGGGATGCTGAAATAAATTTTAATGACTGTCTTTCCCTCTTTTTGAATTGCCAGGGCATCTACGGCAGGCTTTTCGTGTGGATTGTGGAGAAGATCAACGCGGCCATTTACCGACCACCTTCCCACGAAAGCAAAAACATCCGGAGGTCCATCGGATTATTGGATATTTTCGGATTTGAGAACTTCAGAGTAAACAGGTGTAGCATCTAAGAAAAGGCGTAAGACGTTTATTCAGAGGCAGGTGGGATGGGGAGGGGAATCCATTCCCCTCTTCCAACAGGATGGTAACAATACAGTGGAGATTTTAATATCAAGTCAATTTGCCTGAAGGCTGAAATCCTTAGGATGTAACATAAGGGTCCTCAGCCTATGGGCCGCAGCCCACTATTGGGCCGTGGACTATTGGCCACTGGGCGCATGAGTGGTTGGCCAGTGGACGTGCGCATGTGCGCGAACTCACCCTCACTCACGCTAGCACAGTGGTTCTCAACCTGTGGGTGGGGACCCCATTTGGGGTCGAACGACCATTTCACGGGGGTCGCCAAACAACGCAGTCCGCCATTTTTTCCCCCTTTTCCTTAGCTGTGCTACTCCCTTTTATTCTATTGGCTTTTGAAAGCCAATAGAATAGACTCTCTTGAATAGAGTCTAATTCTATTGGCTTTCAAAAGCCAATAGGAATTGTCCAGGCTGTCTCTGCCCTGCTGAGCCCGCCAAAAGCCCCATTCTGCAAACGGTGCTGCACCAGTTGAGTAGTCCTCGACTTACAACCGGTTGAGTAGTCCTCGACTTACAACCGGTTGGGGGTCGCGGCATTAAAAAGGTTGAGAACCACTGCGCTAGCACCACCATGAGCACTGCCCTGACCTTCACACGTGCGCTGGCAGCCCCGTTTGTATCGTGCAGGCAGCAGCACCACCCAGAGCGATGCATGGGTGCTAGCGGTGTTGTTTGCGATGCTTGTATGCTTGTGGCCCGCTATGCGCCTGCATGCATAAAGGTGCCTGTCCCTCCTTTTCCCTCGGGGCTGCCAACTTCTGATGTAACAAATACATTGATGGACAGGTAATCCTCAACTTACAACCACGATTGAGCCCAAAACGTTCATGGCTAAATGGGACAGTAGTTGAGTGAGTTTTGAGCCAATCACCAGGAGATGGTGAGTTCTAATACCGCCTTAGGCATGAAAGCCAGCTAGGTGACTTGGGCCAATCACCAGGAGATGGTAAGTTCTAGTCCCGCCTTAGGCATGAAAGCCAGTTGGGTGACTTTGGGCCAATCACCAGGAGACAGAGAGTTCTAGTTCCGCCTTAAGCATGAAAGCCAGTTGGGTGACTTTGGGCCAATCATCAGGAGATGGTAAGTTCTAGTCCCGCCTTAGGCATGAAAGCCGGCTGGGTGACTTTGGGCCAATCACCAGAAGATGGTAAATTCTAGTCCCGCCTTAGGCATGAAAGCCGGCTGGGTGACTTTGGGCCAATCACCAGGAGACAGAGAGTTCTAGTTCCGCCTTAGGCATGAAAGCCAGTTGGGTGACTTTGGGCCAATCACCACGAGATGGTAAGTTCTAGTCCCGCCTTAGGCATGAAAACCAGTTGGGTGACTCTGGGCCAATCACCAGGAGACAGTGAATTCTAGTCCCACCTTAGACATGAAAACCAGCTGGGCGATTTTACGTCTCCCTCTCTCTCAGCCCAACTCACCTCAAAAGGGTTGTTGTTATGTGGAAAATACAAGGAGGAAGGAGTGTTAGGTATATCTGCTGCCCTGAGTTATTTATAACAATAAGACAGGCCGTATAAACGTTGAATAAATCAATAAATCAATCTGTGAGTGTGGAGATTCGTTCTCCGAGCTCGTGGGTTGGTTTCTGAACGTTTCGTTGCCAGGCTAGCTAACCTCTTCAGCGGAGTGGAGGGGGTGCCTGTGTCTGCGTTTTTCTGCTTATAAAGGCATCGTGCGGTCAGTGGGTGTTGTGATGGGTCAGGGGTGTGTGTGGGTCAAGTGAGGGTCTTATGATGGGGAGGTCACATCAGATGAGGATCACTGGGAGGTGAAGTGCTGGTGGGAGTGGGGGATTGCGCGGGATGGTTGAAGGGTGGTGCCGGTTGGCGGTGTTGATTTGGATTCTGTTGGGTTCGTGGGCCGGTGGTACGGTAGTCGCTACCGTCGTGAATCAACCTGTGTTTCTCGCCCTCCAGCTTCGAGCAGCTCTGCATTAATTTTGCGAACGAGAACCTGCAACAGTTCTTTGTGCGTCACGTCTTCAAACTGGAGCAGGAGGAATACAACCTGGAAAATATCAACTGGCAGCACATTGAATTCACGGACAATCAGGACGCGCTGGACATGATCGCCATCAAACCCATGAACCTTATTTCCCTCATCGACGAGGAGAGCAAATTCCCCAAGGTGGGCGTTTCGCCAAGTTGCAAGGACGCTTTTAAGACATCCTTCCCCCCCCCCTCCAGTGCTCCATTTATAGCATGAGCCTTCAGACGTGGCCCTTTTATGACTTGTGGACTTCAACTCCCAGAATTCCTCAGCCAGCATGCCTGGCTAAGGAATTCTGGGAGTTGAAGTCCACGAGTCATGAAGGGGCCATAGTTCCCCCATGCTGGCTCAGGAATTCTGGGAGTTGAAGTCCACAAGTCATGAAGAGGCCTTAGATGCTGGCCTGGGAGTTGAAGTCCACGAGTCATGAAGGGGCCATAGTTCCCCCATGCTGGCTCAGGAATTCTGGGAGTTGAAGTCCACAAGTCATGAAGAGGCCATAGTTCCCCCATGCTGGCTCAGGAATTCTGGGAGTTGAAGTCCACAAGTCATGAGGGGGCCATAGTTCCCCATGCTGGCTCAGGAATTCTGGGAGTTGAAGTCCACGAGTCATGAAGGGGCCATAGTTCCCCCATGCTGGCTCAGGAATTCTGGGAGTTGAAGTCCACAAGTCATAAAAGGGCCGTTTGAAGACCCCTGCCCTACCCCATTTCAATCAAGTGACTGTCCAGTCTCTTCTTATAAACCTCAAGTGATGGAGCCTCATTTGATTGCCCTTTATGATCACAGGCAAAGTCGGTGGAGGCCATAAAATCAAGCGTGATTCTCTTAACACGAGCATTGTTTAGAAATGCAACGTCCAGTCCCAGTTATGAAATTGTACTGAGAAATCTCAGCGCTGTAAGCTGGATGGGAAAATCAGAAAACATCCCGCTTAACAGAATAACAGACATGGAAGGGATCATGGAGATCCTCTAGTCTAGTCTAGCCCCCTGCTCAAGCAGGAGACCCTATACCATTTTAGACAAATGGTTGTTCAATCTCTTCTCAAAAAGCTCCAGTGATGGAGCACCCACAACTTCCAGAGGCAAGCAATTCCATTAATTGTCTGGTTTATTGTCCTCACTGTTAGGAAGTGTCTCTTTAATTCCAGGTTGTTGTTGTTGTTTTTGATGATGATGATAATGACCTCTTTTGCCAGAGTTATTAAGTGAATCATTGCAGTTAAGACAAGATAATAATAATAATAATAATAATAATAATAATAATAATAAGAAGAAGAAGAAGAAGAAGAAGAAGAAGAAGAAGAAGAAGAAGAGGAGGAGGAGGAGGAGGAGGAGGAGGAGGAGGAGGAGGAGGAGGAGGAGGAGAAGAAGAAGAAGAAGAAGAAGAAGAAGAAGAAGAAGAAGAAGAAGAAGAAGAAGAAGAAGAAGAAGAAGAAGAAGAAGAATAAGAAGAAGAAGAAGAAGAAGAAGAAGAAGAAGAAGAAGAAGAAGAAGAAGAAGAAGAAGAAGAAGAAGAAGAAGAAGAAGAAGAAGAAGTTGGAAAGGAACTTGGAGGTCATCTAGTCCAACATCCGGCTCAGACAGGAAACCCTATATCATTACAGACAAATGGCTGTCCAGTCTCTTCTTAAAAACTTCCAGTGTTGGAGCATTCACCACTACTGGAGGCTGGTTGTTCCACTGGTTAATTGTTCTCACTGTCAGGAAGTTTCTCCTTAGTTCCAGGTTGCTTCTCTCCTTGATGAGTTTCCATCCGTTGCTTCTTGTCTTGCCTTCAGGCGCTTTGGAGAATAGCTTGACTCCCTCTTCTGTGGGGCAGCCCCTGAGATACTGGAAGATTGCTATCATGTCACCCAATTCCAGCAAACGTTCCTTATATGTTTTAGCCTCCAGTCCCCTAATCATCTTTCTTGCTCTTCTCTGCACTCTGCACTCTGCACTCTTTCTAAAATCTCAACATCTTTTTTACATCATGGTGACCAAAACTGGATGCCGTAGAATAGAATAGAATAGAATAGAATAGAATAGAATAGAATAGAATAGAATAGAATAGAGCTGGAAGGGACCTTGGAGGTCTTCTAGTCCAGCCCCCTGCTCAAGCAGGACTTGACTCGTCTGGACCTGATCCAAGCTGCAGTGGAGGAATCCTTTTAATGGATGATCCAGCCCAAGGGTGGTTCAGCTTTCCTCCGTCTGCAGATCCCATTTCCTTTTGCAGGGCTGGGACTGGTGTTGTAAATGCAAAAGGATGGACAGGAATGGCTTTTTTTTTCCCTAAAGGAAAGGCTGAGACATTTATGAGTTTGTTAAAACTTGCAAAGGCTCAAAGCAAACATTTTGACATGCATCTCTTCCTGTGACAAATGTTTCCCCAAACTGGACACAGTTTTAAAGAGGTGCTACAATTAGTAAACAATACTGCATGCTTTAAGGCACTTGTAAGTTCCTCAAAAGTAATGTTTCTTTTGACCTGGGTTTAATTCTTGGATTCTATAGTCTTCATGTGAGAAGAACAACAAAAGATGATTAGAGGACTGGAAGCTAAAACATACGAGAAACGGTTGCAGGAATTTTGTATGTCTAGTAGCTTAATGAAAAGAAGAACTAGAGGTATCATGATAGCAGTCTTCCAGGATCTCAGGGGCTGCATCAAAGAAGAGGGAGTCAAGCTATTCTCCAAAGCCCCTGGAGGCAGAAGCAACGGATGGAAACTCAAGGAGAGAAGCAACCTAGAACTATGGAGGGATGTCCTGTCAGTGGGGACAATTAATCAGTGGAACACCAGAAGTTGTGGGTGCTCCATCACTGGAGGTTTTTAAGAAGAGACTGGACAGCCATTTGTCTGAAATGATATAGGGTTTCCTGCCTGAGCAGGGGGTTGGACTAGATGACCTCCAAGGTCCCTTTCAACTCTGTTGTTCTATTATTCTGTTGTTATTCTATTATTCTGTTGTTATTCTGTTATTCTGTTGTTATTCTGTTATTCTGTTATATGTTTACGCTGCAGATCAGTTATGTCAGAGTTGCAAGTGGTTTTTTTTAACCATAGAAACCCTAATTTGGGGCTGTCCTGTGGTTTTTTTTTTTTGTGATGCAGGGAACTGATGCCACCATGCTCAACAAGCTGAATTCTCAGCACAAGCTGAACACCAATTACATCCCACCGAAAAACAACCACGACACCCACTTTGGCATCAACCACTTTGCCGGCGTTGTCTACTATGAAACAAAAGGTAGTATTGTGGGTTTGGGGCAGGGCCTCCATTGGAAATGGCCTAATTCTGAAAGTCCTCAGCTTATGACCATAAGCCGGGCTAGAACCGGGCTATGTCCCTAAGCAATGGTCATTAAGTGAGTCATTGCACGACCATGCCTGACTTTGCAACTTTTTTTTTTGCTGTGGTCATTAAGCACATCATCACAGTCGTTAAGCAAATCCTTACTGATTGACTTTGCTTGTTAGAAGCCCGCTGGGAAGGTTGAAAATGGTTATCACGTGACCCTGGGACACCGTCATAAATGTGAGTCAATTGTCAAGTGCCCAAATCACTTCCGAGTTATGCAACAGTTAAGACCAAACAGAGCTTCTGAATCCCTTTTTTTCAGCACTGCTGTAACTTTAGAGCAGGGGTCTTCAAATGTGGCCCTTTTATGACTCATGGACTTCAACTCCCAGAATTCCTCAGCCAGCATGGGGAAACTATGGCCCCTTTGTGACTTGCATTCCCAGAATTCCTGAGCCAGCATGGGGGAACTATGGCCCCTTCATGACTTGTGGACTTCAACTCCCAGAATTCCTCAGCTAGCATGAGGGGAACTATGGCCTTTTTATGACTTGTGGACTTCAACTCCCAGAATTCCTGAGCCAGCATGGGGGAACTATGGCCCCTTCATGACTCATGGACTTCAACTCCCAGAATTCCTCAGCCAGCATGGGGGAACTATGGCCCCTTCATGACTGGTGGACTTCAACTCCCAGAATTCCTCAGCCAGCATGAGGGAAACTATGGCCCCTTCATGACTGGTGGACTTCAACTCCCAGAATTCCTCAGCCAGGCACGCTAGCTGAGGAATTCTGGGCATCGAAGTCCACAAGTCATAAAAGGGCCAAGTTTGAAGACCCCTGCTTTAGACGGTTACTAAGCAAATGGTCGTAAGTCAAGGACTAACTCTGTACAAGTAGTCTTCAACTTACAAGCATTCATTTAGTGACTGCTTGAAGTTAGAACAACACGGAAAAAAATGACTTATGACACTTTTCAGAGTTACGACCTTTGCAGCATCCTTGTGATGACACAATCAAAATTTGGACGCTTGGCAACTGTCCGGTATTTGTGACGGTTGCCGTTGTCATGTATTTGTGACAGGGTCACGTGATCCCCTTTTGAGAGCTTCTGACAAGCAAAGTCAAATGGGGAAGCCTGCTTCATTGAACAACCGGAGCGATTCGCTTAACAACGGATGCACGAGGGGTGGTAAAATGGGGCAAAACAACTGTTCTTGCTTAGCAATAGAAAATTTGGGCTCAGTTGTCGTAAGTCGAGGACCACCTGTATAGAAATGATCTCTTTTCCAGCTGCTGCTGTTTTCTCTCCCCAGGATTTCTGGAGAAAAACAGAGACACCCTTCACGGAGATATTATCCAGTTGGTCCATTCCTCACGAAACAAATTCATCAAGCAGATTTTCCAGGCTGATGTAGCCATGGTAAAGTTTCTCTGATGCAGTTGATGGCGGGTGGAATGGGTGTTTAAATGGAGAACATCTCTTCAAAGAGATCCCTTGTAATTCCTGGAACTTACTCACTGCGAATTTAAGCCTTGTTGGAGCTAGTCCAGGGTAGGTAACCTTGGCTCTTTTATGACTCGTGGACTTCAACTCCCAGAATTCCTGAGCCAGCATGAGGGAACTATGGCCCCCTTCATGACTGGAGGACTTCAACTCCCAGAATTCCTGAGCCAGCATGAGGGAACTGTGGCCCCTTCATGACTCGTGGACTTCAACTCCCAGAATTCCTGAGCCGGCATGGCTCAGCTTGGAAACCTCTCCCTTTCTCCTCAGCATGGCTGGCTCAGGAATTCTGGGAGTTGAAGTGCACGAGTCATAAAAG